>NC_143553.1:44435909-44738939 GCF_054136105.1 Typopeltis vanoorti
TCATCTTGATGAAGTCTTCATCTGATCAGATTCTGTTTTTTCGCGAAAATATCTTTCGGATTCTTTTCTACTGACTACTAAATGAAAATTATTGTAATTAATCGTGTTAATCAATCTTATCGAAGGCTATCTGTTGATAAAGTGTTGTCAAGGTACAGCAATATAGTCATAAACTTGCAGTCAACCACGTTCCTTTCTCAAGAACTTTCCTGATTAGAACAGTACCAAGGCGACTAAGACCATGAGACCTCAGTGTGTTATTCTATCTATTTCGCTTCATAAATAGACTTGCTTACTTTGATGGAATTCATAGAAATTATTTATGTTCAAAATTTCAGCTGTTTCAGTAGTCAACAATTTAGTCATAGCTATCTCTCTTTTTTATGTGGGTAGGCATTACTATCTTTTTCGAAAGAACGTCTTGTAAATGCATTTTATCTTTTATCACTGCCATTTTTAATTAATATAGTTATAATATAGTTCTCTGCTATTAGTAATCAGGTTCTTGTGCTCTTTTCATATTAGGTATGCTGTAATTGCAGCTAACTAATCAAGAAGATCTGTAATCCATGATGATGATGAACTAGCAATCGGCGTGATATTGTTTGTGTATTTTCATTGTATACAGACCTTTCAACTCATTTAAGCTTATCTTCATGCTTGTAGGTCTTTACTGTAATTAAGGCAAACGGTTTCAATATAAATATATCTTTCCATTAGAAATATCGAGAAGCTTTTTATTTTTGAACGAACCTTCTTCAAATTCGCTTCCAAATCATTTTAGTGATGAGATAAATTGCTCCATTCCATATTTTTGAGAATCCGAATGCAACAGATATTGATTATCTCATCCTCCCTACCTTTGGAAACGTTTCCATAGGTTTCTAATAAAAATACAAAAAATTATAAAATTGACAAAAAATTAGGGGAAAAAATCAGCCCACCCACGGTTTAAAAATGTATACTGTAGATTTGCACAAACCTTTTTGGATGGGAGCAACATAAAAAAATTGCCCTGGTAAAGTGATATATTGCTCGTCTTGTGATGAAACTATAAAAATATACGATAATGCGATCAGGACTGCTGTTAAAGGAGAAATTTTAGTTAACGGAGAAACATATCACCTTTCTTCCCTTTCCTTAATCTTTCAACCCGACCACGTTTCCTCGATCTTTCACACATGTAATCTGCTAATCGGCTTTACTACTATTAATTCTGTTGGAACACATTTGGTCCCACTAAGACCTATGAATCAGTAGTTCAAAAATTAGGTGGAAAATAAAGTTTGCTAAAACGTGCGATAGAATACTCTTCAAAGGAGTTGAGATCATCAGTGATCTCTATATTTCGTGATGAATTATTTACTCTTTGTATTTGAACATTTCTAAATTTTTCATTATTTTCTTTGACAAAATATGTTCTGCCTTATCAAAATCAGTTAGCTCTTCTATACGATTATTTTGATGGCGAAAAGATGAACCCAGGTCTTCATGAACTTATTCATGAATTCGGAATTTGAAAGTATTTACATTCTTTAATAGGTCACACTCACACGTAAGTTTTTGAGACATGGTGTATTTATTTTATGCGTAGGATGGCTTTATACGTACTTTTGTGCACACTCACTGCGCTACCCGATTCACAGTCGATAACGTGTGTTATGCTCGGTTTTAAGGGAAATGCCCAGTATATGCACTTATGTCCTTGTGATTGCTCGTTACATAGCGAATAGTCATCTTCCGGCGTGACACTTGACTTAGTATTAAACATCCGGTGTCGCTTTACCAACATGCATAATCAAATCGACGATCCATCAGGAAATGGTGAAGTTCTTTTTTTTCTTCTTTCGTGCAGATTATAATTGCTCGTATGTGTATGCACTGCTTGATCCCAATTAAGTATTATCAGTACAGGTTTAATTAACCGGTAAAAGCAGGATACATGTAATAAGTGGTGGAAACAGATTAAAGGAAATGTTCTGTTGAGCGGGGAGGAATAGTAATTAGCTTACACACTGGAGACGATTATTTCGTAATGTGGAACGCATGACTGGCTGAAACAGGTGACCAGCGTTGTATGCCGAACTAAACGGAAAATACCGCATCTGAAAGGTAGCTTCACTTATTATACAGCTCCTCCTAATATTATGATCTAAATAACAGAGAAACTTTCAGCTTCATATAATGCAGCCCCTCCCATCCGTCAGTACTGACAAACCGGTGTGATTTGGACTGGCAATTAGGACTTAGTTACATCGAATAAAACAAACGCAAACAGCGGAGTTTTAGGAAAGAATGAAGGGTGGTGAAATTCTCAATAATTTTTAATAACACTAGAAAGATAAAAATATTGAGTCTGATGCGAAATAAAACCTCCACGCTATATGAAATGAAGGAAATATAATTAAGTATGATAAACGGACTCGGAGGAATTCATCCAGCTGAAAATTAATCCCTAACCATCCATTTCAAGCTTACTAAGATAGATGGAATAAAACTGCCTACACCAAGTTGCTTTGGATGAGACATGTTTTTTTCACAGTACATTCCGATGGTGTACTTCTGTATGACGAATTCTGATAGGTATATAATACGTTAGTGGCCTGTCTAAAAGGAACAGACACTTTTCCTTTTAAACTTTTAGACTTTTCTCTCTCTGTTCCTGTCTAAAAGGAACAGAGAGAGAGAGAGAGAGAGAGTGTTGTAACCTACGATTGAGATCGGCTACTTGGAATACTCACCTCAACTGAAAGGCCCTTATAAAGGTTCTTCGCATTCTGCGTTCTACATAGATTCGAACCGAGGTTTTGTGTGTGAGAGAGAGAGAGAGAGAGAGAGAGAGAGAGAGAGAGAGAGTATAGTTTCTGCTAATTTTTACTGTAAATAATCTTATTTGAAAATCGGGAGTAATTGAGGGGCATGAGATAAGTCATCTCTGTCTGTGGTTCTGTATATTTTGTAATTTGTCTTTTTGTTTCTTTCATTTTCAAATAACGCGTGTTCTTTTGGTATTTTTATTTTATTTTATTTCATTTATTATTATTATTATTATTATTATTATTATTATTATTATTATTGGCGAGATGTTAATTATTGTTAGCAACTGACACATGAATTACGTATACGTAATTCAGCTCAGAGCCTCCGTAGCTCAGTCGGAAAGACCTGGGTTCGATTCCCGTCCATGACGTGAGGAATCTTTATCTGGTCTCTTTCGAAGAAAGGTAGTTAGCCGGCCTCATACGGAAGTAGAGAGTTTTTCACTCGGAAACTTGGGTTTTTCGTCCCGCAGACCGGACCCATGAACAAACACATCTACAGACGTAAGACGCTTTCGGAAAAAGGATTAACCAACCTATTCCGTAGGACTTTGGTTTCGAACTCCTATACGGTGAAGTGTAGCTCTAAGCGTGAGCATAAATCAGGATTCAAGAATTCATCTTAGATTCAGAAAATATCCACAATGTATAATTTGTTTTATTTATTCAAGTTAGGAACCACATCGAATGTACAGATATTCCTGTACACGTTACTCTAAATTTCATGAATATTTCATTTCATATTTGTTATGATATATGCATTGCCCCTTTCTTTTCTTTCTTGAAAATAGGCAATGTAATAAATGTCTCGCCTGGAACTATTCCTAATTTCAAAAATTTAGTTAATAGATTTAATAGGCTCTCATGTGATTCATAAACAGCATATTTAAATAATTCCATGTTCATACTATCCCTTCCTAGGTGGTTTTATTTTTCATTTTTTATTAAAATTTCAGATAATTAATCTATTGTTATCATTTGTAGTTTGCTATATTTATGTATTATGTTAGAAAGTTTTAAAATCCTTACATCTTAATAATTTTTCTTAATAATATTTCCATTTTTTTGTTTATGATGTCTTTATTATAATGTTCTTTAATTTCTTCAGCTACTGCAAAATTTTATATGTTAACGATCGCTTTTTATGTAACTATTTCTAGTTCATTTTGCATAATTATTCCCTATTTCTCTATGTATAGTTCTAATTTTACTTTGTTGCAATATTCTCCATTGCAAAAAAAAAAAAAAAAAAAAAAAAAAAATGAAGATACCCATTAGTTACCCACACTTGCTCCACTGAATATGGGAACATCACTGGTCATCATAAGAATCTAGAATCTCATCGTTGTTCCTTTTTTTTCTTATTATTATTCCTTATTCTTATGCCTTCATTATGTATATAAAAATGCAAACTTTCAATTCCTCCCCCCTCTTTCCCGACAGTCCCATAAATTCAACCTGAAATACGAAGATCAGTGATTCGAGAATAAGTATATTTACTGTTTTCCACCTAATGCATATCCAATAGCAACGGAAGAACTCCTTGTTTCACTGTTTTTCTACTGGTTTTCTTATGGGACTGTCTGGTCATTTACCGCTTCTTTCCATCTTTTATGAATTCCCAAGGAGATCAGTAGATGCGTGCTAATCGCGAGCTTCTACCATACTTATGACGATGAGGTGAAGATGAGCGTGTTTAATTGTCTCCCGACAACTGCACGACGTCTCTAGTCTTTCGAGCCGTACAGTTGATGTCTTCGTGATAACTGCAGGTGCAGGACCGTAGTTTGCAAGAGGCGCTGCGATGCTGTCACCCTTCAGTAAGTCACGCCTCATTTAGGACCTCATTACCGAGCACGCATATTTATGTCTTGTCCAAACACACACACACCACGTGAAGAAGTGTGGCTTCTCCTTTACTGCACGCCGGAGGCGAACTCAGTGCGGTGGACCGTGGTCGCCTCGCGGAATGTAAATTGGGCTATTTGAATAAATTTGTCCTCCGTGATAAAGTGGGGAGAGGCGATCCTCGGAGATAAACCATAAAGATAAGCAAAAGGCAAAACGGTATCTGCTTTTTTATGCATTTGGGAAATGTGTTTAGGCAAAGAAGAAGAACACGAGCCCTGCGCGAAGATAATGTACGACCTTCTGTGAAATAGAGAAGTGAAAACTTAATGGATCTCAAAGGGACACCTACTCTGATACATTCTCGCGTTATTTAGACGTTAGACGGACATTAATCATCCTTCTCCTGACTGAGTTCACTTTCTCTGCCTTCTTGAATTTTTAAGATAGCCTTTTAATTAAGAATGATGAGCTCGGTAGATGTTGAAAAACCACAAGCATCGTATAAAAAAGGATACGCACTACTGAAATACTAGACCACAAAGGGACCACCAGACCTAACCAAAATGACTGTTTATACCTCAGAAGAACAGAGTTGGCTATAATATTTCTCATCCTCGGTTCATGTAGTACTCTCTTGAGGTTTCATAAAGTTGCTGGAAATACTATAACATTTCCGTTTTCACAAAATTAAAGAGAAACTGTGAATTCAGGTAGGGTTATGTTTTATAGTTGTGAGCTCAACTACCGACATGCAACAATAAGCTTATATACTTTGAAAACCATGGAGGCAAGATGTTAATCACAGGTTTTTAGTAAGTAGATAGAATATTCTCATTTTTAACTAAGCAAAGACAAATGTTTGGGCTAATGCAGCGGACATTAGGAGCTAAACCGCACCTATATTTCTCTAATATATTCCGAAATATACGGTCCATTGCCTCACACCTGTTTCAATTTCAAAATATGCTAAATGAATATGCATTAAGAAAGCCAATAATTTAATAGTAATACCGTTCTCTACCCTCTCTCTCTCTCTCTCTCTCTCTCTCTCTATATATATATATATATATATATATATATATATATATATATATATATATATATATATCCGTCCGAAAGGGGAGGGGTGCTTTGCATTATGGGATACATACTAAGGCAAATGATATGAAGTCATTAGCCTCTATATACAAGTAGCCCAGACGTGAATATATTTCACGAGCAAAATATTGTTTTGCTTACTTGGGAAAAGGATTAAAAACCAAGTGTATATATATATATATATATATATATATATAACATTTCTTGATATCGTTGACGTATAATAAACTCAAAGTAAAACGTCACCTTTTGTCTACTTGTATATGAGATATATATGACTTCTGCATTACTTTGACCTTGGTATCTCTCCCGGATCCGGCTCCCACTGATAAGACCTCAATGAAGGTCGGAGCCGGCCTGGGTAGTGGCCCTTCCCATTATGCATTGCATTATACACGTCCGAAATATATATATATATATTTATATATACACCCTCTGTCCAAAAAGAAACCGAAGTTTTCGAAAAAAAACTAGTGGCGCCACCTGTTGTATCTTTTTGTTGTCGAAAGCGACAACCTTCATTAGTGTTGTGTCAACTATTTATGACATTTGTTTCATTAGAAGCCGAGTTATAGTGCCAAGAGTGACAGTGCATTTTGACGAACGGTCCGTCGTCACAATATTCATGCTGTACGCGACGAGTTTTCGCTATCAATCGCTTCAAAACTTCGATATAAAACTCACCATTGACCGTTTGGCCAGGCGTAACGAATTCTTTGTGGATAATGCACTTGGAATCGTAGAAGCAAATCAGCATTGTCTTTACTTTTGACTTCTCCAAGCGACTTTTTTTCGGATGCCCCTCTTCTGGTGGTCTCCACTCAGCACTCTGGTGCTTTGTTTAGGGCTCATACTCAAAACACCACGTTTCGTCACCAGTAACGATCATTTCAAGGAAGTTTGAGTCCTTACGAGCGGTTTTAATGAGGTCCTTGCAGTGCTCAATTCGATACATTTTTTGGTCGTCGGTCAACTTGTGGGGAACAAATCGCGAATTCAATGTACAAAGGCCCGAACTCTCGGTCAAAATGTTGTGCACAGTTGATTTTGGAATCCCCAATTCATCTCCAATCAATCTCACGGACGATTTCGGATTTTCTTTGATGAAATCACGCACGTTTTGGGTGTTAACTTCACTCAGTCCAGGTTTTGGACGGCCCGGCTTTTCGTCGTCCTCAAGCGTCTCACGACCACATTGAAATCGCTTAAACTACTCGTAAACTTGAGTACGGGATAAGCATTCATCACCGTATGCTTTTTGAAGCATTTGATGCGTTTCGGTGAAACGTTTACCAAGTTTAACATAAAAGTCAATAGCAGCTCTTTGTTTGATACTCATTTTCCGACCGTTCGTCAAAACACGCTGCCACTCTTGGCACTAAAACTCGGCTTCTAATACAAAAAATGATGTCATAAACAGTTGACACAACACTACTGAAGGTTGGATCATTTTGTTGGATCCTACTTCTTCTAAATCTTTACCTTGGATCCGACATGTTAATCACTATGATGTTCTTAAACAACTGATAAGTTGTAAGTTGATTTCTAATACAAATATAGAGAAAATTTATATTTATAGACTGTGCCACTCTATATGTGAATTAGTTCAAGAATTGAAGAAAAATCAACCTTCAACTATCTCTCCTTAAAATATATACTGGCCGATTATATTTGACTTACTTAATTTACCCGCATTGGTTCGAATATTTTATGAATGTTGCAGTAAAAGAGATTCAGGCAAAATACAACTTTAGATAAACAAAAACAAGCATTTAATTTTAAAATCACAAATTATACACTTAAGATCAAAATACTAAATAAGTTATTATAAACACTTCAGCCTTTCTGATAATAAAGTCATGCAAACTCAGACAATGGTAATTCTGTTATCTGTAATACAGTCTTCTCACAGTTCTTTAAGTTCTAAATACAATAAAATCGCAGTAACACCACTTTACAAGCAAACATCTTTAAATTTACACTTCAGCTAATTTCCGAAATAGTTACTGTTAGTACAGGGAAATTCTAGGATGAAACTCACACACTTCTCTGTATAGGAATATTAATTCATGCGTATTAATGGTTAGAATAATCTTACCGATAATCTTCTATCTTCATCTACTTATACATTTACACTTTTTACAACTGTAAACACTTTAAACAGTAAACGGCACTCATTAAATAAATTCTTCTAAGAAATAACTGAATTAATCATCCGTCACAATACACATAAACAAACGTTGTTTCATAAAGTACTACTGATCACTCATGAAATAAGGCAATACACAATAATTCCTTAACTTTAGGTTTTATATGCACAGTTGTTCATTCCTCCGCATTCGATTAATTCTTTAGGCACTATAATTCCAAGCACAGCTAACGGTAAACTTCAATTTTTACAGCCTCTATCATTCTAGTAACTCCGTGCTTTATTTCAAGATTCTGTGTGTCCTTGACAGGTCGGCCCTGAAATTAAATCTCAACTCAAGTAATCGCTAGTCTATTCGTAATCACTTAGCTATCTTCCGTAGCTTTATTTGTTATTCCGAAACTTATAAGCTAACCGCTTCTCGATTAGCAGACTTTATTTAGCTGCTTGAGTGACTTGCCGACTCGCTATTATCGCACTGTGATTTTCGAATGCCGAATGCTCCGATTCCAACCTAATGCCAATCCCTCTCTAATAAATCTCTAATGCTCCCCTTTCCTAGCGTTCCTCGCTTTTTATATCCGTTTTCCCCGCCTAAATTCTTCTCGTGATCTCTTTAACTAATTCCTTTTTAGTAAACTTTCAGCTTTCTCCCCACGTTCTGTTCCAAAAAAACGTGCTCATTCACTTACATATGTTTCCATGACAACAAAACAAAATATAATAAAATTGAGCTATTACATAACGTTAAACTTTACAAACAGGAATAAATAGAGAATATTTACATTTCAAATAATGCGCAGTTAAATTATCAAATACAATTCTTATAATATTAACATAGTAATAATTAAGGTTGCCGGTTTCGACAACAAAAAGATACAACAGGTGGCGCCACTAGTTTCTTCTATTTTCGAAACGTTCGGTTTCTTTTTGGACAGAGGGTGTAGGTTATAACTGGAGGATGAAATTTTCTCAAAAGATTCCGTATGTTTTTATTGTTCAGTTTTATCTAGGAAACTTTTTGGAAACTCGGTAAATGTTGAAAAACCACAGACATCGTATAAAAAAGGAAACGCACTACTGAAATACTAGACTACAAAGGGACCATACAAATGCACATCACGAAGTGACAGAATTTCTAATTAACAAGTATGGAAATTATCCCAGACAAATAATAAAAATATTACTGTCCTGGCTGACTATATCCTTTTCCGTCTAACTACACAGACAGGAAACACAAATCGAGAGACATTACATGCAGACTTCTTGTGGTCGGTAAGCTTTTATCTCAGGCCACACGAAGTCCTCATTTGCCTTAGCACTACAACTTTTGTGCAGAGACCACCACAGACCTAGTTGATAGACTTCGATGAAAAATAACATCAGTGACATACAACACGTGGATGTTCCATGACCTACTAATGCAAGTGGACTAAATACCATCAATTTTAACTGGCCATTGAATCTATGTATCTGCTGATTTGCAAATATATGCAAAAATCCAACACAGTCGGATTTTTGCATACAAGTGATTGAATTCAGTAGTTTCAAAAGTCATATCATTCCACAAAAAATACGTGATTCTAATTGAAAAATGACAGCCATACAGATGGCGTTCGTACTGAAGTAAGTAATCATAATTTCATCATCAGTACCATCATCAAAATTATGATATGCATCCTGATATTATTTTTATTTTTCGATAAGGAAATGTTCTGAGAGGAATTTACGATTCATCTTTTATTTATGAGATAACTCAAAGTAAGAAATAATTGGCTTCATTTAAAACATTTTTTCCATTCCGTTTTACACAGGGGAGAGAGAGAGAGAGAATAAGTTATCTAATATTGTTTTGGTGAATTAGAATGATAAAATGAATAAATAAATCATCTAACGCCTTTTATTCCCTTATCAGGAGTAGGCGAGGCCTTTATACCCTATCTAGCTTTTGGAGACTGAGTGGGCAGTTCAATCTCCACCGGTAGCCAATCAGAGATAGCTGGCCCATGTCTATCACTAATTATAGCAGCCACCGATGAAGAGGCTGGCAAACAAGTGCTGCCATCTCTTGGTACCTAACCCTAGCAAGATATGTTACTGTCTGAAATAATGTGGGTACTACAGTCGATTTTCTTGAGTTTACGGGATAAAAAAACCCGAGTTTATGGGATTAAAAACCCTAGTTTCTGGGAGGAAAAACTACTTGCCCATGCCAGAGATTGACTAACTCGGGAATCGATCGAAGAAAGGCTTAGAAAAACTTCTTCCAATTGACGACTAGACTTGAACTTAAGTCTGACTTCTAGCGACCAAGTGCAGAGGATGCAAGCGCCACTTCCACTGAGCTACACAGGCCTATTTACAGCAAAAAATAATTGTCTGTTAAATCCAACATCATTTCAAAGCCAAATACAGAAACTATAAAAGTTTCGTGCGAAAATTGACCAGAGAGCTTGCGGGAATACATCGCCACCATACTACGAATTTCCCTAGCTGAACCTAATAGGAAAAAGTACGAACACCTAAAAGCCCGTATATTGCCTTCTATTAGACCATTCTAAATAGATTTCACTAATCTGACAGCTGTTTCAAACTCATTGGTTTTCATCAGAGACACTGTTTAAGTAAAGGTCTCTCTAAAAATTAGGCGATCCCCCAGACCACTCAGAACAAGTGCCCGAAAGATCGTCCAACTCAGCGTTGGTTCCACTGAGTGACAAGCTCACCTTGCCACTGAGCAGAACCGCTCATATTCCAGGAAAAAGCACCCACAGAAATGGTCCCTCACGGACCACACCGGAAAGCACTTTCCCCCCGGAGACTCAAAATGTTCTCCCAGGAAAATCCCCCGAAATTCAACCCCTCCCACCGGGAGAAAAATTCCGGAAGAAACCTAAGAGAGAGCAAAAACTCTCATTACTAGGGAATTTGAAGCGTCGGAGAGGTGTATTTTCCATAAGCGAACTCTCGGTCGGCGCGTAAAGTATTTACTAAAAGAAAGAGCCAAAGTTCTGATTTCGGCGATGCAAAATTATATAAATTAAATGGATATTAAGTGGACAGTATGGTGGCGATGTATTCCCGCAATCTAACATCATCTCAAAGCCGAATACATAATCTACAAAAGTTTCGTGCGGAAACTATAAAAGTATCGTGAGAAAATTGACCAGAGAGTTTGCAGAATACATTGCCGCAATACTACGAGTTGCCCTAGCCCAGGGGTCTTCAATCTTTCAGACAGTGCGGGCAGCATTAAAAATTTCAATGAACCCCGCGGGCCACTAAGCTATACTGCGGTATTTAGAATTGTAAGATGCTTTCCAGATTCACAAGAAACTCTGTGCATTTGATACTCTACATAAAATCCTATCAACTTTAAGAGCATAGGTAGGAGTCGGGTTCATGATAAGTAAATACAATCAATACTTGAAAAAAGATAATTTAATGAAGAAAACATTAATTTTTTACAATGTCAATGGGTAACTTGGCAACGTGTTTCTTTGACCAGCTTGTCGATGTTGGCATCAATGTTGGAAGTCGCTATGTGCAGAGTATTCTCGAGATGTTGGTCCGTAATCTGAGTTCTTGTCTTGGACTTCACATGTTTCATTCTGGAGAAGAACTGCTCACAAAAGTATTTTTTCTCTCAAAAAGAGTTGTTTTGGAGTTCAAGCAGCTCCATTTGTACTGGCATTTCGGCAACATTCACACTGCATGGGATTGAAAATAAATCTAAAGAAGACTGTTGGTTACGAAAATCATTAAATCTCTCTTCGAACTCACTTCGCAGCACGGCGAATTGTAGAGTATTCATCAAGAGACGAACAGTTAGACTCAGCTAGAAGCTGAAAATGAGTTAAGTCTTTTTTTGCGAGTTGTGCCTCCCAAAGTTTGATCTTGGCTACAAAAGTTTTGATGTGATCAAACAGAGTGTGCATCAGTTGATCTTCGGGTTGTAGCCGCGTATTTAGGTCATTCATATGCAACGAGATGTCGGTCACAAAGGCAAAGTCTGTCATCCACTTCGGATCGTTGAATTCCGCAATCGGATTCCCCTTGGTTTGCATGAACTGCTGTATTTCGCTCCTTAAGTCAAAGACTCTTTTTAAGAAGAACCTTCCCTCTGCTCAACCAACGCATATCACTATAATAAACCACATCTACGTGATCCGCTTCGCACTCTTGGTTCAAAAACTATTGGAATTGACGATGGTTCAATCCTCTTGCCCTAATAATGCTGACGACATTCACAATAATTTTCATGACATTCTCCTGGTAGATTAAAGAGTGGTAATGGACGAAATCTTTTCCTTGTAGTTCCGGTTCTTTCCCACCATAGCAGCGGCACCATCAGTTACTACACCCTCGAGGTTGGTTAAGCTGAGGTTGAAACGCCAGAGCGTTTTCTTGGCGGCTTCAAGAATATCAGTGCCTTTCGTCATTCCCTTCATAGGTACGATCCTAGCAATTCTTTTGTCACATTGAATTGTTGATCAATGCCACGATAAAGATAGCCAGTTGTGCTATATCCTTCACATCTGTGCTCTCATCTAAAGCAAATAAATATGACGTAAATTCGGACGACCGTTTTCTTAAAGTTCCTTCAATATCATTGGCAACTTCTTCGACACGTCGTGCTACAGTTACCCCAGACAAACGCGGTTTTTTAAACACTTCCTTATTATTTGGGCACAGAATTTCCCCAGCAGCAATGAGACACTCTTTCAGAAACTCGCCGTGCAAGAAGGCTTTTGATTTTTTAGCAATTTTTTCAGCTATTACATAACTTACTTTGACGCACGCTTCGCTTTCTTCCCTCTGCCTTTTAAAACGTACCTGCTGGCATTTTAAATCAATTTGGAGACGGTTCACTGTCCACACGAAGCCGTCCTTGAAGGTGATCGAAATTGGACGCATGCTTTGTCTCATAGTGTCGTTTTATATTGCATTTTTTTGATACTGACACTGACTCACGACAAATTAAACACACTGGCTTATTGTCGATCGGTACAAAAAAGTACAAATTGGTCCACTTTTCGTTAATAAACCGACAAGAATCACTTGATTTACGCTTTTTACTCGTAGACGCCATAATGAAGGTCAACCCAAAAAATGATCCAAAATGGCCGTGTAACGGTTATTATCCACTGAATATGTCTCACACTAATGAAAAAAGTCTGGCAATATAAAACCACAATAGTCTATGGCTGACATGACGAACCTGCGTGCCCTTATACACGAATATCACACTGTTCACGACTGACTGAGGATGAGATCCTCTTGTATTTATATGAAAATAACGAAGTATCGAGAACCTTCGAGATGTGTCCGGAAGGCACTAGACAGCGCACTCGAACGAACTACTGCTTCAGCCATCTACCTGCGACGTTAGTACTAGTACTTAAGTACCGCTTGGCGCTGGTAGATGGCTGAAGAAACATCTCTATTTAATATTTATTTTTATAGGATTTTATGTAAAGTATAATCCACAGCGTTCCGTGTGAATCTGGAAAGCATCTTACAATTCTGAATACCGCAGTATAGCTTAGTGGCCCGCGGGTTTCATTGAAATTATTTTTTATTTAATTTAATTAAACGACTTAAAAAATTTTTATTTGTTAAGTAGTCATTTTTTTCAAAATGGCCGGCGGGCCATGGCAAAGAGCTCCGCGGCCCACAGGTGGCCCGTTAGCCATGCGTTGAAGACCCCTGCCCTAGCCGAACCTAATAGGAAAAGCACGAACGCTAACTTTGAAATGATGTTGTATTTAATATCCACTTAATTCATATAATTTTGCATCGCTGAAATGAAGCCTTTGGCTCTTTATTACTTGTCTGTTTTTGGCATATCAGATTCAGTTGAAAACTAATTTTTCTTTTTGAATTTGTTGATTTTCGCCAGTGCAGATGAGTACTTGAATGGGCTCTTGCTAACTCCAGTTTGTAGAGATATGTCCCTTTTCTGCCTCTATGCCAAGCATTTTCTTCTTTTTTTGACAGAGTCGTGAAATATTTATATTCTGTATATCACTGCTGTATATTCTGTATGTTATTTTTTTTCTTGATGATCGACACTATAAACGGCTATCTGTTCGAATGAAAAATGTTTAAATATTTGGATTCAACGCATTTACTATAATTATTATTATTTAACGGACATAAAAAGCAGTGACATTTTACCTCAATATCAAAATTATTGATTATAGAGCAAAATATACCTGGATTTTGTTCAACTCTGCTTCCATTATCGAAGAATACGTGTGTGTGTGTGTGTGTGTGTGTCATTTTTTACTCCGTATTCCGAACACTTGGTCACAAAATGCATTTGAAAAAGCGATCCGTGCAATAACGACTCATCTCTTTGTAATAAGCTAAGCGTTGAATTTACGACTTGGTATTGCCTTGAAAAAACGCAGCATGCATATGCCAAGAATATAACACGGAAGAAAAGGTGAGAACCTAGTCGTTACTTACAATGCCTGGCAGTGAAAAATGGCCCATCCAGGAAAAGTACAGATAGAGCGGTTAATCTGACACTTCGGATTAGTACGTGATTTATTCGGCCGGGAGTTCTAAATAGCGTCCCAGCACGTTGACTGGAATTATGAATAAGGTAATTCTTAGTGCCTGTTAGTCTATGAATTTTACTGATCATCTGAAGAAAGACGGGGATAGAGAAGCTCTTTGAATGCGCAATTCCAACTACTGAACTTATTTTTACGCCCGATGTCATTTAAAAGAACTTTTGAGTGATGTTAAGGTGCACTGGTGGTTGGAGATGTACGTGTGGTGAAATTAAGACGTGCATATATACATGCGCCTCCCGCGATGGGTTCCTTCCCAAGAGTCGATGCGTAGCTAAGTTTTATTCTCCGAAAGTCATAATGTTACTTATAGGAGGTAACATCGCCTAAACCCATTTTATTCTATTAAAAATGCGTTTTTCTGAAAATTATTTAAACACCTTTATTTTATTTCAGGACATTTTAAATGCTCTTAAATTTTTAAAACAACTCAAAGAAAAAAATACATTTTGATACAGCAAAGTGGATTTAGGTATATTACCTCCTCTAAGGAACATTGTGGCTTTCGGAGAATGAAACTGAGTTCTCTGAAATAAATAAAAATAATAAATAGAGAATAAAATGAATGCAACTCTTTTAAAAAAAATAAAAATCGTTTATATCCAAAAAGGGCTTCAATAGAGACTGTGAAAGGGTGCATGGTGGCCACGGAGTGGGAATGATGAACCAGGAAGGGGAGAGGGTTGTGAACTTTGCAGTAGCGTTTGATCTGGCAATTGTGAACTCGTTTTTCTTCAAGTGGGAAGAACATTTGATAACATTTTAGAAGTGGTAACAACAGCTCACAAATTGACTACATTTTGACTAGAAGAAAACATCTTAAGGTTGTGACAAATTGTAAAGTAATTCCAACAGATCAAGTAGCACAACAACACCGACTGCTGTGCGCAGACTTTAAAATAAGATCGAAGATAAGAACTTCTGGTTGCCATGGGATGAAGACAATTAAGTGGTTTCGCTTAAAAGAGGAGAGTGTGAGGAATCGTTTTAGGGAGAGAGTGTTAGAGAGGATTTCGGATGGATTGGAAAGTGTACAAGATTGGTGGAAACATAATTCAAAACTAATCCTGAGCTGTGCCATTGAGGTGCTTGGTGAGACATCTGGAAAGATTAGAGAGCAGAAGGAGGGTTGGTGGTGGAATAATGATGTACAAGTGGCAGTGACAGCTAAGAGGAAGGCAAAGCAGAAGTGGGATGAGTCAAGAGTGGAAGAGGACAGAGAGGTGTACAAAGAGAGAAAGCAAGAAGCCAAGAGAGTTGTGGCACAGGCGAAGGCCATGGCATATCAAGATCTGTATGATCAATTAGAAACAAAGGAAGGACAGAGAAAAATTTACCAACTAGCGAAATGTAGAAATAAAGCAGCTAAGGACATGTGAGGCAGATCAAAGATGCTGAAGGAAGAGTATTATGGAGGGATGTGGACATAAGAAACAGATGGAAAATATACTTTGAGGGACTTTTGAATGAGGAAAATGCAAGGACTCACAGAGGAGATGGGCAGCCTTCTGAGGGGATGGTGCAGAACATCAGTAGAATGGAAGTAACGGAGGCCATGAAGAGGATGAGGAATGGAAAAGCGGTGGGCCCTGACAGAATTTCAGTGGAGGCTTGGAAGGCACTGGGGGAAGAGGGAATTGACCTGCTGTGGGACCTGTTCATGAAAGTTTGCCAACAGGAAATTATACCCGAGGAATGGAGGGAGAGTACTCTTGTTCCCATCTACAAGGGTAAAGGGGATGCACAAGACTGTAAAAATTACAGAGGAATAAAGTTGATGTCCCACACAATGAAGATCCTAGAAAGGGTTCTTGATGGTAGATTGAGGGAGGAGGTGGAGATTGCAAAGGAACAATTTGGCTTCATGCCTGGTAGATCAACAACAGATGCTATCTTTGGGTTACGACAGATGATGGAAAAATATCGAGAGAAACAAAGGGAGCTACATCTGGTATTTATTGATCTGGAGAAAGCATACGATAGAGTGCCAAGGCAAGAGGTCTGGAGGTGTCTGAGGGAGAAGAAGGTGCCGGAGAAATATGTCAGGTTGGTGCGGGAAATGTACAGAAATGTGAAGACAAGTGTTCGGACCTGTTTGGGTCAGACAGAAAGTTTTCAAGTAACAGTTGGCTTGCATCAAGGGTCAGCATTAAGTCCGTTTCTGTTTAATATTGTGATGGAGGTGGTAACAGAGGAGGTGAGAGAAGATGCACCTTGGACAATGTTGTATGCAGATGACATCTTGCTGTGTGTAGATTCAAGAGAAGAAGCGGAAACTAAACTGGAAAGATGGAGAAAAGTACTGGAAGAGAGAGGTATGAGACTGAGCAGAAGTAAGACAGCGTATATGTGTTGCGCAGTGGGCGGTGCCAGGAGACAGATCTGGAGCTGGAAGGAAATGTCATCAGGAAGGTGAGAGACTTTAGATATTTAGGTTCAACAGTGGAAGAAGATGGAGGAGCTGAGAAGGAAGTGGGATGCAGAATACAAGCGGGTTGGAAGAACTGGAGGGAGATGGCTGGAGTGTTATGCGATAAGAGGGTGCCGATCAATCTGAAAGGCAAAATTTATAGGACAGTAGTGAGGCCAGCTATGACATATACTATAGAAACAGTGGCCCTGAGGAAAAATAACATCAGCAGGATGGAAGTAGCAGAGATGAGAATGCTTAGGTGGATGTGCGGTGTGACCAGAAAGGGTCATCTGAGAAATGACTATGTCAGGGGAACAGTGAAAGTTACGAACTTAGGAGCGAAAATACAGGAGGCAAGGTTGAGATGGTTTGGTCATGTGATGAGGAGGGAGGACGAATATGTAGGAAGAAGAGTCATGCAGATGGATGTGCAAGGAAGGCAGAAGCATGGGCGGCCAAAGAAGAGATGGAGGGAGCTGGTAGAAGAGGACTTGAAGATGAAGAACTTGGATGTGGTGACAGCCCAAGACAGGCAGGTGTGGAGGAGACTCATAACAAACAGTGACCCCACTTAAGTGGGAGAAGCTGCAGAAGAAGAAGAAGAAGTTTATATCCAAAAAGGTAAGCAATTGTTGACTGTTTTAGAGTGAAGTTGAGGGCTTTCAATCATCATCATTTAAAGTTTTTTCTAATTACTGAATTTTTCTGCTACTTTGAGATGCGAAAGTCAATTCAAAATTTGTTGAACAATTCTTTCTCACACAGTCTACTATTGTAAGTCACCGCATTTTGCAACTGTCTTGCCGATTTGGAACTTTTCCATCCTTCCTTGTGTACCATTCATTTCAGTATCTTTAGTATCTTATAATAATGAAAATTTCAGTATTATTGTTCTGGGGAACTCCAACGAGTCGACAGACTCATCGAGGGAGGCCCTAACATCATGTCTGGAACAACTATTCAACATTCACACAATATCTATCATATCTTGCCGTGAACTCATTCACGGTCGTAACACCCACAACAGACCCTGGAAGCTTATTCCACTCATTCACCACTTTCCAAGTAAAAAACCTAGCTCTAACACCCTTGTCAATCACGCTCTTGCCCAGTTTCCATGCATGGCCCCTAGTCCTCCCACCACCAGTCATATTTTCAAAAATATCTTCTGGATCAATCTTATATAAACCCTTCAGTAATTTGAATGTCTCAATCATATCACCCCTCCTTCGCCTATCGTCCAATTTCTGCAACCCACAAATCCTCAACCTATTCTCATAAGGTTCATTCCACAGACCTGCTATCATCTTGGTCACTCGTCTCTGGACCCTCTCCACTTCCTCCCCATCACGAAGAAACCCTGGTGCCCATAACTGGGCACAGAAGTCCAGATGGGGTCCTACCGAGGCTCGATACGGAGGAACAACAACTTGTTTGTCTCTGCATGTTAAAGTATTTTTCATAAGCCAAGTGATTTGGTGAGCTGTTTTAGTCACTTTTGCAATGTGCCCCCTAAACTTTAACTCCCTATCCACCAGCACTCCCAAATCCCTGGCCTCATCAATCTCCTGGAGTACGGTTCCACCAATGCGATATACTGCTGCTATTCTTTTCACCCCAAAGTGCATACCTTACACTTTGCCACATTAAATTGACATCCATTTTTCCTAGCCCAGTCCTCCAAACTATCCAAATCATCCTGTAAAATTTTGACATCCTGTGCGCTCACAATTGCTCTACCTAACTTTGCATCATCAGCAAACAAGTGAACACTTCCTCTCAAATCCTTTCCAATATCATTGATGAACAAATTGAAAAGCAGTGGTCCAAGAACAGAGCCCTGCGGCACTCCACTAGTCACAAGACGTCTTTTTGACTCCATTCCTGAATAAACCACTCTCTGGTATGGTATCTCTCCTTCAACCACCCTCCTATCCATCTTACCAACCCTATATCTATCCCCATATGCAAAGATGCTCTACAGCGATGGAAAAACACAGGACTCCATCACACACTCACAGGATCAACAGAGTCAGCTGTACTTACAGAACCACTATTTTCAAACAAAAACATCACAAGTCTCACAACTGGCCAGCCTTTTCTTTTCCCTACATGGAACTGGGCAGGAATAAGAGTCATAGGAGACCTCCTAACCCACACCCTAAAGTGGAAAGCATTCACAAGCCTACCAATGAATAACCCAAAAACTGAAAAACAATATCAACAGTTGCAAGCCTCCATTATAAAAGCCTATCCAGATATCGCTACACCTCAGGAAATCCGTATTCCTTCTAGAAACTGCTCGGGGCCAATATTTCATCTTGTACAATCTGAAGCCTCACTTCCAATTCATCCCTCCAACTACAAGAAAATATACCACTTCCTCATGTCAGTGTCCCCATCCTCACCATTCTTATATTCAGCCTTAACACTCTCATCTACAAGGCTGCATATACCACACAGTTTTCAGTGGGATCTGCCATATAAATCAAAATGTGCCAAACCAGATTCCGAAATACAGTGGAGATTATGGCATAACATCTTACCAACTCCTTCAAAGCTCTACAAATTTAAGCTAAGAGAAACGGATCTGTGTCCATTCTGTGACGTTTCAGGCACCCTGGAACACACATATCTGACCTGCCCTGCAAACAAAGTGATAATCACCTATGCCCTGAATACCGCCTCTAGCACCTGTAACTACACACACAGCCAAGAAGACTACTGGAATTTAGTCCACACAGAAGAAAACAGACACAGAACATGCAATTTCATCTTCATCTGCGCTAAGGCCGTCATCTACAGCTTTTACCTAAAACAGACAAGAAGTAACCAGCACCCATCGATCGCTGAAGCTGCACAAACCCTCATGCACATCCTCCGTCGGAAACTAAAAAGCAGGCTTCTATTGGAACTTGAGCACTTCAAAGAAACAAGAACTGTCGCGAAATTCTTAGAGGAGTGGAATCCAACTGGTACCCTCTTCTGGATTGACGACGACAATGTGCTCCATCTGAATGATAACTCAGAATGAAACTGAACTGTTAATTTTGAATATTCATTTATATCTCTATTGTACACACGAAAGGAAAATGTTTTTTTCTTTCTCTGTAAATATATACTTATAATATGTAAATAGTCATTGTTGCCTATCGTGTAATGTTTATTTTAACAAGTTAAATAAAAAAAAAAAATATCCCCATCTGCACCAGTTTACTGATTAGGGTTCCATGTGGTATCCTGTCAAAGGCCTTGGCAAGGTCCAGTAGTATCACTGCAAACCCATTACCCCTATCCAGTTCAGCCGTCACTGTGTTATAAAACGTGAGCAAGTTACTGAGGCATGATCTACCCTTCACAAAACCATGTTGTCCCCCATACAATATCCCATTTTCATCTATCCAATCCTGTATTCTTTTCTTAAATAATTTCTCTAAGACCTTGACAATGATTCCTGATATGCTAATCGGTCGGTAATTTACAACAGCAGTCTTGGAACCACCTTTATGCAGTGGAACTATTTTCCCCTCCTTCCACCCGCTCGGGACTAACCCAGACTCGAGACTCAAATTAAACAAAATGGTCAAGGGTACTGACAATTCTTTAGCTGCTTCTCGTACTACACGAGCTGGTAAACCATCCAATCCCACAGATGTATTGACATTGAGGTTATGCAATAGACTACTCACCTCCACTTCATTCACCACAATTCCCGTATAATCTACTGGTTTGTTCATTTCTGTAATGTCACCACCTGGATGATATATTCTTGCAAAGTGCTCACTCAGTAACTCAGCTATCTCAACTGATTCAGTTACCTCCCTACCATCGGCATTCTTTAAAATCATTCTGCCATGTACATTTTTCCTTTTACTTGCTATATATCTAAAAACTGTTTAGGATTTTCTTTAGCCTGCATGGCCAATGTTCTTTCGTAATCCTTTTTTTTACTTTTCTTACCACACTCGTCACCCTTCTGGCCTGCGCTTTATACCGTTCATGTGCCTGCAGGTCACCTTTCTCCTTAAATTCCCTCCATAGTTGTTTCTTTTTTTGCAGCTCAAGCTTAATGGTGTTATTCATCCATTTAACCCCTACTTGATTTATTATTCGGACTCTAGGTATACAGTCAGCCATTGCTTCATGCAAGCACTTCTTAACTACCTCCCATGCACTATCACCTTCTAGTCCTTGCAGTTGTACATGCCATGGCACTGAGCCAATCAAACTCCTAAGCTTGTCATACTTTCCAGGCCGATAATTCCACATGTACCCTGTCTTAATTGAAAATTCTACACCTTTAGCCACCTCCCAAGTCAAGACCCTATGATCGTTCTCACCGATTGGTGGCAATGTGGTCATATTTGTTACAGCCAAATCCTCGGATGTAATTACTAGGTCAAGCACTCTCTGACCCCTAGTATTTTCCATTACATGCTGTCGCAGATAGTTATCCCTTAATAACCGCATAAAATCCAATTCCTTCCTCCCGTGTGTCCTCTCCTCACTCCAATCAATGCGACCATAGTTGAAATCTCCCTTCCACTCATTTCTTCTATTTGCTTGTGCATACTGTCACCACCATCTTTTCCATCACCTGGTCTATAGCAGCACCCAATTGTATATTTAGTTCTGCTAGCCACAATCTCACACCAAATGGCCTCAAATGTGCTCTTTTCTCTATCTTGCAATTCAACTTCTATTCTCCTTGGCTGTAGCTCATCAGCTATCATCAACAATACTCCTCCCCCCATTTTATTCTCTCTGTCATTCCTGAACACACTATACCCATCACATTCAATCCCACTAGCTATATCATCTACAGTCAGCCATGTTTCACTAATACCAATAACCTGTGGTCTGGAAGTGCCAACCATGGCCAAAAACTTTTCCTTCTTGTTCCTAATACTCCTAGTATTAGTGTACATGAATTTAAGACCCCCGTTAGCCCCAACCCTACCTTGATGCCTTATATTAACTATCCCACTCAGATTTATTGTCCTTATTTGCTCTGGCATATTATATTCATTCTTACATTCAACTGCCTCCATAAGGACTGTATCTCTACTCTCTCCCCCCTAACAAATCTAGTTTCCCTGAATTTGCACATCCACTACATTCAGCAACACTTTCTCAAGTCTTCTTACACCATAACCATTCAAATGCAAGCCATCCATCTTATATAGATCCTTTCGCCCATCAAACTCACTCCACACATCCACAAATTCCACACCACTCGTCATACATAACCCACGCATAAAGTCATTTGCAATTATAGCCCTCCTTTTAAACATTTCACTGTCATACCGTGGCAAAAGACTAATCATTCTAACTCTCTCACTCTTTTCTTTTGCTACCTCAAACAATTCATTGAGGTCTTCTATCATTTCCATTTTATCTCCTTTCAAATCATTCGTACCTGCCACAACAATCATTTCTTTCACCCTTTCCTTTTGCTCTCTGATAGACGCAGTTACGTCCTTTATGGTCGCACCAGGTTGGTACGATTTTGTCAAATCCTCTACTAACACACCTCGTACTAACGAGTCTCCATACAGCACTCTATCCTTCATTTTGTTCATGTTCACATTCATACTTCTATTTTTCCTGTTATACCTTTTATTATTGGTTGGTTCATTCAGTCTACTTTTGTTCATGCACTCTAGCTGCTGTTTTGCTCTTTCTATCGCACCATTCAACAATGCGATCTCACTCAATGCATCTATCTCATCTTTTTTGTTCTCTGAGAAACCATTTATACTATCATTCACACTCTCACAATTTTCATGTACAACCTTGCCGTTTCTTGTCATATCCCTATTTCTTTCATTCTGAAGGTTGACAAAAATATCACACTCACGATCCGAAATACACTTCAATTCCTCATTCTCCCTACATTTTCTACACACATTCAATCCTTTATTATCATCTATCCACACTCCGACCGCACTCCGCAAAGCATACATTTCACAGCTAGTACACTGGCTCATTTCTTTTATACTGCCGTTTTTTGATAACGATGGCGAACCATCATTACTGGCCGCCATTTTCCTTCGTACAGGTGCCATAATTATTGCAACGTGTTTTATCAAATAAAAAGTTATAACACACCAAAAACACACAAACAGACGCACTAAAATACGCAAGGCAAACAAAACTACGCAATATTAAGTAATTTTATCAACGATAACTGAAAATAATACTTATCTTATCAGGAGCTTGCACGAACACTACACACCATTTCATTAATACAAATTTCATTAATAATTTGTTCGTCATTTTTATTTATTTTTACACATTTTTATTGTTAATTTGCTTTCCCTGCCTTTAAATTTTAATTAAAAATAAGTAATTTAACTTGAATATCATTTTTGTCGTTTAAAAATCCTAATTGTTTTACAATTTAGGGTAAAATTTTCATTGATTAATCTCGACACAAAGTTAAAAGGTTCGTAGACCTCTTTTCCATCTGGGTCTACATCAATGATCAGTTTTCATATGAAATCGCGATGAACGAAATTCTTATGAATCGAAATTGAGGAAGTTGGAGATGCGTACTTTTGAAATTCACGGGTACTTTGAAGTGCGCGAGTTTCAAGAGATTATGTTTCTATCATAGAGATGAATTGACTATTTCATAGATTATTTCGATACAATTATATCATTCTCAGCGAATTTCATATAAGATTTCATTCTTAGTCTTTACACATATTAATTTCTGTTTTCACATCTTTCTTTCTAGAACGTTCCTTTTGGGGTTTAAGTAAGTTTCGGATATCTTCCTTGATATCTCCACATTTTATTTACTTCCGAAGAAACTATAGCTAAGAGACCAGTATATTATGTCTGTTAACTCTCTCTCTCTCTCTCTGTGCGTGTGCGTGTGTGTGTGTGTGTGTGTGTGTGTGTGTGCTGATCAATATTGGCTTGTTTACTGGAATGAAAAATATTTTCCCACCAATATAACACAGCACTTTATTTTGCTTAGTTTATTTCACATAGATTCAGCAACCTAAAGACCTAGGTTTCCATCCTGTTTAGGACACGAAAAATCTTTATAAGTGCCTTTCAACTAAAGGCGAGTTAGTCGGCCTCATAGAGGGATGGCAGGATATTTCTTCCCGAAAACATGAAAAAACGATATATTATTATTATCAAGTTTTTCATGACTTTAGTAATCCTATGTCACCAAACCAACACCAAATGCATCAAATGAAAATAGATAAAAAAAAAAAAACATTGTGTTCTTTTTAATCATGGATTTTTCATTTTTTAAAAAGTTTTCCTATTTTTCTTATATTTCTTTAAATAACGAACGAGCTACTGATGAGTATTTTAAAATATTATAAAATCATGTGTTATCTTGTTTTCTTGTGGGGGTGGGGTTGGTATTTCAATACGCTTCTTTTGGAAATTTAATATTGTCTCCATTCGCGATGAGTACTGCACTGAAGGTTGCATAAACTCTTCCGATTATGAAAACCAGCAAAAAAATTCCATTTCATTTTTGGGATAAAAAGCTAGTTTCAAAGTTGCTTTCTTGTCTATTACTCCCTTCACTATCGTCGTGCAGAAACACATCAAGATCCCCTAAGATCGACATTTGAGATATTTCCAGTTAGAAAAGAGTAAAGGGACAACCCGGTCCCTGTTATTCCCATTTTGAACCTTTCTGTTGCATATTCTGTTCCTCTCAGTAATTCGTACTAACAACCACGTGGCACTGTTTACAAACACCGTTCAACTGGCATGGTTAAGTTGGTCGCATTTCACCTCCAAGTTCATATTCCTTTATTCATTCTATCTGAGCTGAAATCAACTGATTGAATAGAGAAACGAAGAGAATTCTTCTTTCTCTTCGGATATGTATGTTCTCTCATTTGTGCTTGCAATTCATAAAGGCAGCATCGAGGTTCACAGAAATATCAGACTTGTCGAGATTCTTTAAAAATTATTTAAAAGAGACGAGAAATAAACGCCATTATTTCTTAACACTATCTACCTTAATTATACATATATCACTTGTGGTATGTGATTGAATAATATCGACTAACTGGAATAAAAAAATATTGCAATAAAAATTTTAGACACTAGGAGAAGCACAAAGAAATGACAAACTGTTATTCTGCAGTCTCAGCAAATCCACTTAATCGTTTGTCAGTGTTGTTATTTTTCCCCCCTCCTTTTTTTTCGCATCGAACATTTCTCTTAATATACAAATTATCAATATCAATAATACTCCCCGCTGGAAAATGAAGTGTGAAACGTGTTCATAAAAGAGTTTTTGCGAGAATGTCTCCGTCGGAGTTGAGTATTAGACGTTTCTTTTCTCTCTATTCCCTCCTTTCTCATTCCCCCCCTGTCTTTTGCCGGTGCCTGAGCGATGGTGTTTTTGTGTATGGAAAACCGCTGAGCTAATGACAAGTTAACGATATGGCCGACAATATGGGACCACACTTGCAGGAGACAGCCAAGATGGATAGACGGGGTGGTTTGCTAGGACATGTAATAGATTGTAATGCAGCTTATGTACACTTCGCTTCAAATATGGACTTGGGGTCATCAGATTTCCAGGAATACTGGCGACTGAGAGCATCAACTCACTAACTCTGTAAACCATTAGCGTCAAGATTATAAGTAGAGAAACGAAGGAATAAGGTTTTCTGTTGCGGTATTTCTACTTTCGTGTTTGCTTAGTGAAATTTTACAGCATCGTTAAATACACTCGTCGAGTTTAATGACGTTTTTTACACTCTGGATTTCCACTGACTTAAGTAGAAAATTTTCTTCCAACATTTATTGCTTTGTGCATATTATCAGCGTTCCGGAATCTTCCACCCATATTACAATCTGCTGTGCTAGCTCCTAATTGATTCACGTTTCATGCTTAATAAGCATCTAGACTAGCTTTCGACAAACCATACCATCTCTCATCGCATGGCTTTCGTCAAGTTATTCTACATCTTTCTGAGTTGGTAGCAGTATAAATATTGCCGTCTCTAAACTAGATAATTAAAGGAACAAAAATCTCATTCCATTGATTATCAGATCCTATCATGATAAGAAAGACTTTTTTCTCCATAAGAAGGTCTTATAACATAAAAAATCTTCAGTGTCGAAAATGTTTTCCCTTGGACTGCGCATTTCAAAGATGCTTTCTATACTATCGTAAAACAACTTGAAATCGTTTTTGTATTTCGAAATGCGGCATGCATACAGACTATCGGGATATTGATTAGCGGAACTCTGTTCGATTGAGTCAGTATTGAGCTCGTAGTTGTTAGGTGTGTTTATAGTGTTGTTTTATCAGCAGTTTACAGACATTTCCGTCACATGCACGAAACTGCCTTTCCCACCGGACTCATACAAGAGAAAGGAACGACGAGGCGGGCACTGTGAAGGTTGTGAAGGTATAGTAGTGGCAGCAGTCTTCCTTGTACACGCACACACATACAGAGGTTGGTTTTAAACGGTACAGATGAGCGGCGCTGAGACGATAATCAAAGCACAAAAGGCGGTAATTTACGAATCACGTTCTGGAACGATCACGTGATTCATGTTAGACCTAATGACCCAGGACGTTTCTCTGTCGTCTACGGATGTAGGCGGCCATAAAAGGGCCCGAGGTCATAAAGTGAATCGTAATGGACCTCTTTCTCTGTCCTGCTGCGTACATCGCTTATGATCGTTTTCCACAAAACCGAACTCGATGACGGCATCGTACTCGAATTACACCTCTTTCTGACAACCCCTCTTCTTTCTCAGCACTTAGCTCCTGGGAGCTTACGGAAATCCATTATCGTTTCTTTTTCTCTTCCTCCCCCTCTACGCATTCTCCTTCCCTTAACTTTTGGCACTGGATTCGAAGTCAGGGGAGAGGGTAATTTGGCAGAAAATTCAGCTGACATTGTTTTCTTGGGGGAGGTACTAAGGAGTGGAAGGTTCTAGCAGCAGTTCTGACAAGACCACACAGGACATGATGGAAACTTATTGTTAGCAGTAATGGCACCTAGTGGGTACCTCGGTCAATGGAAGACGCTTTATCAGGAGAAGGACGTGGCTGCGGACGCTGCTCCGTCTTTTCTCATTCTTTGGCAATCTGAGTAGTGAGCGCTGTACATTTAATCGCTCACTGTGGGGCTGATGAGGTGCTCCACATTTATAGTCGTATGTTGGGCTGCAAGTTCGTTACACACACACACACACACACACACACACACACACACACACACACACACACACACACACACACACACACACACACACACACACACAGAGAGAGAGAGAGAGAGAGAGAAAAGAACTTCACCGAAAGGTGAATTTTGTGTACGGTTTAAGAGTAGAACAATGTTCAAATATATTTTGCAACTTCACAACAACAGGTGATTATCGCTTAATTTTGGCAACTAAAAAATTAGGCTTCTCCTTTGAAGTTTCTTTCATCGGGAGTTGGTAGCTGTTTGTTGCTTTAAAAGATATCAGTAGGTGTTTTCATGTATCCCTTGGCAACAGATATACGCTATTAAGGTTGACATCTACTTCTGTTGGGAGAAGAAACCACAAGAGGAAAGTACGATCACTGTGATGAACTATTTTGCTGCAAGAAGAGCATTCGCATTAGAAAGTATTGACGAAGAAACTAAAGCAAATAATTGAAAACGTTTGTTAGGGAGTTTAAAAAATGTTCTTTCACCTTTCTGTCGATCGAACAATTTCGTGCATTCACGTGCACTGGCAAAACGTCTATCAGTAGTTTGTACACTTTATATAACGGTGTTCCATACTTCAGAATATTTCCATTCCTCTTTTCTTTCCACTCAACACGTTCAAAAATAACTACCTTAAGTATTTTAAATATTAAATTTAATCAAATGAAACACTTTATGATTATGCTGTTATAATGTTTTATAAAGATATAGAGAAAAATAATTCAAGAAATCAATACGTGTATTTCAAACAATATAATTTTATGACCAACAATCACTAGAAATTTACAGTACTTTGGATGAGTTTGTTTCAGTTCAAAGAATTTTCTCATATCGCAATACCTTTAACTTTCAAATTCACAGATGAAGCACTAGTAATGAACTGCCAAGTTTCAGCTGCAAAGCTGCAGATGTGACTAAAATCGTTACTGTAGCACACTGTGGCTCTAGCAGATATAACACAGTAGATATTTGCTTGCATTTCTCTGGGATTTATCATGTATATAGAAAAATATTTAATGTTACTTAAGCAATGATCAAATAACTGTGCTTTGCACCATGATATTGCTTTGCTTCATCTTGCTTGTCTCAGGAGGATATTTAATTACCATACAACATACTTCCGGTATTGGCAAAATAATAAGAATGCTGTGAACTGTTGCATTCACATTAAGTATCAGTTGCAATGAAAGTAGTTCTCTAACATTTTGTCCATTGTCGATTCCCTCAAGATTCCCACTGAGATGCGAGGATGCGGAAAAACTACCGAATGCCGCTCAATTCAACGGAAAAAGTTCCATGGCGCATCTCTACTCATTACCTTAATAATTGGCATGCATACAAAATTCATTTCGTTCAAAGAGTAAATTGGTTTTGATTTAATTTTTTTGGTTTTCCCATTTCTCGTGGAACCACCAGAGAGGACAATTCTTTGGTTATTGTATGCCCGTTTCCAGACCACCAGCAAGGCAATTAGAGACCACCATCGGTGAATCACGGGTTGAAAACTACTCATCATAGTGTGTCGTATCATATGCTTATAAAATGGACTGCATGTGGGTAGCAATGAGTATCCTTACCAAACGTTATCCCACGCCTAAAGCTAATATTGTATATAATATGCCTACTTGAATATAGTATGTATTCAAAAACTCTTCCAGCCGTTTGTAATATCTTATTCGGGCCGTAAATAGTGGGTGTGTTTACATGCGCTGTTGTTACTTCGCGAACCCACGCAATGTTATGGAGAGAGTCATGCTAGGAAACATTCCTCAACAAAGTGCACTACCCTTTACAAAGCATCTGTCTTGTTCGCTATAATGAGGTCATCACGATCAGACCTTGAAGACTGAGAAAGTTCAAGGTTAAAGTACGCTTGTTCCGAAGAATATCCCACTCTTGACTTAGGCTACAATAGGTGTGGTTTTAGAGAGACATACATGCAGAATTAATTACAAACAGTAATGTATGTATTGTCGGATAACATTTTTATGTAATTTAGCAAGAACTGAAATAAGTTTTCTAATGGACAAAAAATTACTATTTTATTGTAGAAAAAATAAAGAAAAATGGCATTATTACAGAACCAATGCAAGAAACTGCAATATTTGAATGGATTGTTAACTCAAGAAGAATGTTCCAATAAAGATGGGGGGAAAATGTGAGCTAATTTTTTTCAATGCAGTAATACCAAATGGTTGATATTACTGTCGACGCAACTAAAGCTGTATTTTTCAGAATGAGAAACTCGAGTTTCAGGGAAGAGCCACCACTATATTTGGGATGGGAGGCTAACTACGAGTATAAACGGTTTACCTGTTTAGTGAGAGGAAAAATTATGTGACCTCCGTATGACAACACTGGCTTACTCGCTGTTCGTTGAAAAGACTTTCTGAAGAAATATTTGTGTTCCAAGGAAGATTCTAATTGGGGTTCACTCATATTAACAATTGAGCCACAGAAGCTTATTATCTGTAAACACAACTAATTCAACTATAATATATCTTCTGTATTTTACAAAATGCACCTTAAAAACAGCCACCGTATACACATACACAAGAAAAAAAAAAAAAACAACCGTGCCATTCTGATCAGTTCATTCATGTTTTATCCATATTATTGTAAATTTATAGATAAAATACTGGCTGTAATTCTAACAGAACAATAACAACAGAACACTCTGAGTGTTTCACGTTTTTATTTTATTTTATTTTATTTTTATGAACCTCACTACACCTTTGATCCATCTTTGGCTTTATCTAAAGATTCTACTCTCTCCTTAGTAGAGTTTCCACTATATTTTGATTTACAGACAGGAATGTTCCAGTACAATAATGGAACATTCCTGTCTGTAAATAATAAACCTTGTGGATAAAGGGGAAAAAATCCAAATTACGACCGACAGAAGAAGAGATCAGAGATATATCACCTAAGGAATGAGGTACCGAATCTCCCTAAGGGAGATCCGGTACCTCATTCCTAGTTGAACATATACTATCTTTTATACAAACATAAACGATGAGCTAGCCACACTACAAGATATGAAGCGAAGTGAAATCTTACACTGATATCATCACGAGATTACAAGAAAGATATTGGAAGCAACAGAATTTATTCTCAACACTAATAATTTCAATATATACCTTAGTTTCAGCCATTCAGACTGTTACTACTGCGTTAGAGAGCGTTAAGTGAACAAATGGCAGCATATGTATGGCAGCATACAGAAAGTCGTTTTTGCACAGTGGCAATCCTTTCTTGTGGGAGCCTCCGTAGCTCAGTCGGTATAGACGAAGACTTTTGGTTGGTTTCCCATGGCATGAGTTTATCTGGTCTCTTTCGACTAAAGGTGAGTTAGCAGGTCTCATACGGAGGTTTTTTTCACCCGAAAACTTGGGATTTTCGTCCCACAGAACAGGCAATCGTCCCCTTGACACACGGATTTACAGCCATGAATACTTACGATAATATGTGAAAGAGATAGGGTTCTCACCACATATTGTAACGCCCGCAGTTAACCATGAGTCTCATCATGGTAGTCAACCTCCTGGATAAGAGATGTCACTTGAATGGGAACGGGAATCCTTTTTTGTAGAAAATAATGTTCATATCTGTATTTCTCTGAATATTTTATTTTCTACATATATCCAAATTGAGGAAGTCCTTTTGGTAGAGGCTATAAAGAGTGTTATTAAACGGTAACTGGTCCATTATAGTTTCCTTCAGCTTTAATCATCAATATAAATTAGATGTAACCGTTGTCTACTGCCATCTTGTTCTTATTCTAACTAGTATTATTATGTGTTTTCCTGATCATTTTTCTGAGTGCAGGTTTAAAATCTCCTGAGAGAAAAACTCTACTTTCTTATACCAAAGATTGACTAACTTGTAGTAGGCTAAAAATCGGACAGAAGCTTTAATCATCAATATAATACAATCAATTTCTTCATCAATATCATCGGCTGAAGCTTTAATCAATCAATATAAATTAGATGTAACCGTTGTCTGCTGCCATCTTGTTCTTATTCTAACTAGTATTATTATGTGTTTTCCTGTTCATTTTTCTGAATGCAGGGTTAAAATCTCCTGAGGGAAAAACCCTACTTTCTTATTCCAAAGGTTGACTAACTCCGTAGCAGGCTGAAAAACGGCCTAGAAAAATGTGTAAGGTTTTTTCTAGCCCGTTTTTCAGCCTGCTACGAAGTTAGTCAACCTTTGGTATAAGAAAGTAGGGTTTTTCAGTTAGCTTTAGTTACTTTTGTTGTAATCTTAAACAGTACCAGAAATCACTTTCGACTGAGATTTTTCCATCTTCAAATCGACGAATCCTCTCAAAGACTCCTATGCACTCTGCATTAGCATTAACCGTGTATTAGTCAAGTAAATGATATATTTCTTTTCCAATTTTAATACAAAATTTAATATAAACACGTACTTTCAAGCATTGTAAAAATGCTTGAGAAAAAAAGAAAAAAAACGTTTAGCTTTCTTTGCTTACCAACGCAGATTTGTCTCCATATTGGCTTGTCTAAAACTCGACAGAGAAATTCTGCTTTGCATCATAATGAGTGTATGTGAATGTCGAAATATACTTCTAGTTCATAGGCTTTCAGTAAATCCTCTCAAAATAGCACTATCAAGAAGATGTAGAAATTGATGGGTATTTTGTTTCTTTCAGTATATCATGTGTAATTTTATTCCGAAGGCCAAAATAAAGGAACGGAAAAAAGCTTAATATGGGCCGAAGACTTTGGAACAACTAAGTAATTATGTAGAGAGTACCTTATTCGTCTTCTCCTCTTCACGTGTCTTAAAGGTTAATCAAAGATCTTATATCTTCGGGTTTTCTTTCATGCACAAATGATTGTTGTCAGAGACTTATTTATTTGAACCATTATTCTCATAAAATCTGAGAACTTTTCAATCTTGTTACTGATAATTTGCAAACCCACTTAAAATTATTTTGAAAGAATAGCATCAACTTTCACACAGGCAAATAATTATACTTTTTTTCAAATGAAGAATAGATTCATCATTTGACTATTACTTCTGTTCTGAATATATAATTTTCAATCTTGGAATGATAATAATATCTTATTTTATTTGGAGGAACATGAATACGATGTATGTGAGCACCAACCAATTTTCACTTATCTTAATACGGTTTAAAATAGATCTCACTTAAATCGAGATATAACCGAATTTGATGCTAGAGACTGAAAGGACTCCAGTACTAAAGTCGTTTTAATTTTTGATTATTTTTCGGTCAAGTTTCTCAATTTTTATACTATGGTCAAATTTTCCATGTATATTTAGGTATCCATCCTCCACCCTTGCTGAAGTTCATTTAGTTTACTTTCATTTCTTTTACTGTACTGCATTTAATTATACCTTGAATTTAATATTTTCACTGAAACGCCTTCAAAGTGCATTCAGGAACAAATCAAATCTCAGTAACCAATTCTCGCATCGTTTAATGCCATAGAAGCAGTTTTTGTTGTACTTTTGTAAAATATGATGTAAAATATGTTAAACATTTAATTATACTTCATTTATGCAAAAAAAATATTGCTCTTGATCACACATTTGTTAACCGACATTTTTAGTACTAGATGAAACTGATCTTGCTTGCAACTGGTGGATCTATAATTGAAAAACACCGCGCACTCTCCTCAGTGAAGAAACGACTTTAATTTGCTCATCATCGTCATCCATCGAATGAGGGTGAAACAAAACCATTTGCAAAGCACTGAATAATAATTCAGAAACATTAACTGAAACCTTTGTTTGCGTTCCAAATATAGCTGAACCACATGAGTGATGCAGAAATTTATCATTCAAGATCATTTTCCGTGCTGATTTTTATTTTCATACATTACCGCAACCTATAGTTGACTTATGAGAGATCAAGTATTTACTCATTTCTGCGAAACAAGAATCAAATTCGACACGAATTCAATCAAACATGCGTGGTCCAATTTGATCGCATCCGGGACTTCTGCGCTAGAGATGGAGATAGGCTGTAATTCCAAGCCTGGACAGCGTATCTCGTAGCTGCCACTAGTAATCAGTTACGAATTAATTACAAACGATCATGTTCGGCTCTAAATTCAGGAGCACTTTAGATGCTGAAATGGATGATGACCCTTCATCTGTTTTTACCTCGTCAAAAGCCTGAGTCAATAATCGAAAAGCGACAATTCTGGTCACGTGACATGGTTGGACGTGAAGTGATTAGCAAGTTGAATATAATAGGATTCCTCTGGCTATGATGAAAAAAGCAAAAGGCAAGGATAATTGCATTTCATCAACATGGACGAAAATATTCATAGAAATATCGCAGTGTAAAGCTTTTCATTCGAAATGTTTTTCATGCAATTACAGAAATAATCATCGATAAAATTCCATTTTCCATGTTTCTGAAATTTTTAGTTGAAGATTTCATGACCGATATTCAATGCTACCTGATCGTTATCCTCCACTTGATCGATAGCCCATCCAGTTCCAGTTGAAGCGATGTCATCATTCGCAGAAGCGTTTATAATAGTAATCTCCAGATGAGAGTAAATGTGTTTCTTCCTAGAAATCAGCTGGTCAGTTATGTCCACATCTTTTGTATTCAAGTAACGGTCTTGTCTAGTAATAGGTATTACAAAATATTTTACAATAGAAAACAAAACTGATTTAATTATATATAGCAATCCAAATAACGGAAAACGTTTTATTTTTATTTTTTATCTTTGGTCCAACATGTATGGCTAAGTTATGAGTGGTATACGAATCAATCATTAGATCTAGCCAAGATATAGACACTAATAAAGACACCAAGATATAGATCTAATCAATCATTAGATCTAGCCAAGAAAATATTCGAAAAATATTGACCAATATGTACGGTGTACAAAACGTATAGCGTTGTCATTCGCAGTGCCTGTTGAGTGCATAAAATTGATTTTCAGCTGGAAAGAACTGGATTTGAATTCTCTTCTACGATGCGAGGAATTTTCTTAATGCTCTTCAACTGAAAGCGAGTTAGCTGGTCTCAAACGAAGTGAGCAACAGGTTTTCATCCCGAAAAATGGATAAACTGGCCTTAGAACATTACTATTAATGGATATAATATATTCGTCTCTTAGACTTAGTTACCTTTTTTTCCGAAATAGAAACCAAATCAGTACAACCAAGCCGTTATTCCTAACATGTTTTGTTTTAATTTTAGAGTAAAGACTATTATTATTATTATTATTATTATTATTATTATTATGTTAATATTTACACATGAAAGTTGTAAACGTGTAGTAGATTTTAGTGATGTGGATGGTCTAAGGGTAAGATAATTGAGAAACCTTGCTCTAAAGATCAAACATGGAACTCTTTCAAACAATTTCTGGTCTCTGAGCGCTCAGGAGAGAGATGAAATTCATCGACCTAAAAACATTCATGTACAAGATGAAAATCAAATCCACAGCCTATTAAGTACATCTGCTGCGCTGCCCACTTGGATAACCTGGCATTCAAATGAATTTAGTACAATTCTTTTTGCATCTGTTAATTAAATCAGTTTAAATATAAATTTAGAATGTTTCATAAAGAGCCGAACTGATTGCAAGTGCTTTTATTGCTAAAATTAAATCAGGAGTCTGTCCTGAAGAATAGACTAAAAGCCAGGACACCAGCTTGCCGAGTGGTTGAGGTCTTCACTCTCCAACCAACAGGTTGCGCATTCGAATCCCGTTCTGAGCATAGATGCTTATGATTGTCTTCAGGTGAGTGATGAATTACCCTCTTTGTGAGACTACTTTATTGGAGGCCTGAAGTAGCTTGAAAAAATTCTATGTTTGCTCTCTATTTTTACGTAGATTATGCAAAAATAAATAAAAATTAAATTAAATAATTTTATAATTAAATTTAAAAAAATAGTAAAACTGGTCTCCTTTGCTTCAGCTTGCAATTATTTAATTGCAATCTGAAGATCAATTCGATTACTGTCCGATAATTGCAAAGGAGATCAATTCGAGTACTGTCCGATAAATTATGTTCAAGGAACGTGTTTATTTCCACCAGTTAAGAACGTGGTTATATTACGTAGGATCTGGTAAGAGTTAGTACGTAGGATGAGCTTATTTAAGCCTAACTTTGCAGTATTTGGAATAAAAACTTAATCAAATAGTATCTGATTGTTTATTATGTTGGATGTAGATCATGTATCTACATCCAACATATCGGATGTAGATACATGATAAAAATCTATGTGCTTAAATTATATTCTTTTCTTGTGTGGAAAAAGTTCATGAGAAACTAAAATTTCTAAAAAAAATATTGACTAGAAAACGGAAATAGAACTGGAAGCTCTAATATACAATATGGTGACAGTTTGTATTCTCGATTAAAATGTCCATTAAAAAAAATGTTGAATGTCATTAAAACTTTGTGCTAGTGTGTAGTGTTTACTGGAATTTTCATCGGAGAGCAAGCAAGTCACAACGTATTCGCGCATGCGTGAATAAGTTGTAACTGCAACCTTTAACAACGTGTCACAGTCGAACAGAAAAATGAATAGTTTTTACATTAAAAAAATGGTGATTTTTTTGAATGTAACTGATGAATTTGGTACTTTTTGGTCTATAAAAAATTTATTTAATTTTTGAAAAGGAAGGCAATGTAAGGAAAAACGGCCTAGGATTTGTTCTTCAGAAAATGACGAACTTCATTAAGTTCCAATTCAGCATAGTCTGGAAAAGTCAACAACAATAATAAAAAAAAAAAAAGCAGGTAAACTTGAAAGAAAACATCGGACGTTGAGCTGAATGCCGAATGTTTGAGTATTCAGTTTAATGGACGCTTAAATTTGATTTGAAAATATTTCCTTGCCGACTTTCACTGTTGCAAAAACTTTTCGAACATGAAAAGCCAAACGGCTATTTTTTTCTTGCGAGGTTGATATAAGTTAAGGGGATAAAAATCCCTTATTGTTTTTCAGCCGGTAAGCGAAACTAAGATCGAAAACTACGATCTGTAACGTTTCATGCCGACGAACTGTCAGCGTATCCAAGCGTAAGTGACCACTTGGTAGTGCCACACCACGGCAACTCGTTGCAAAGGTGGAGCAAGTTCCCTCAGTGTTCTTGATATTTTGGCAATCGTACCTTTCGGGCAATCGTATAGCAAAAGTATGTAAGTTTTCTTCACTTAAACTCTGATATTCTAGGTCTAGCTACTCACTGATGAGACCTCAAAAAAGGTTGAAACCGGTCTGGGTAGTGACCTCTCCTCATAATGTAAAACAGTACTACATCTCTTAAGAGCTGTGTGTTTTACATTATGAGAAAAAAAAAATATCAAGAACAATGAGGGATTTTGCTCCACCTTTGCAACGAATTGCCGTGGTGTGGCACTACCAAGTGGTCACTTACGCTTGGATACGCTGACAGTTCGTCGGCATGAAACGTTACAGATCGTAGTTTTCGATCTTAGTTTCACTTACTGGCTGAAAAACAATAAGGGATTTTTATCCCCTTAACTTATACTTTTCGAACATGTTGAAAAATAAAATCGACTTGAATTTTTCATGCGGACAGAACAGATTAATAACAGCGTTACACAAGTCTTGGTTTTCGCAAAGCTCATTTTCATTTGGACGGCAAATGTATTAGCACAATGCACGTTTTCAGCAATAGAACATCCCTATCGGTTTCATGGGAAAAGCAACCATCGTATAGAAAGTGACTGTATGATAGCAGCCATGTCAAGTCATCATTTAATGGAATCCGTCTTCTTCAGCGAAACAATAAACTCTGGTCAGTATCTGCTGCAGAACTGCTTTTTACCGTGACGGAGCTGTTCTGAATTATACCAAATGGTTCAGTACGCAGCAAAAATCCTACACACATCTTTTAGTCCTGAATCCATGAAATTCAGGTATCGCGAGATTGACATGTGTCGTGGTCAATTTTTAGCTTTCTGCACAGCATGCTATTAAATTAATGTCACTGTTGTTTTCTGTCACTTTTTTTTATCAAGCTGTGTGAGGCAGGAACATTATAACTAGAAGTGATAGCCGTTAAAATGAATGCATATTTTTTATTTACTTTTTCTCATTGTTTCTCTAGTAAATTTTGTAGTTTATTTTTCAGGCGATGTATCATTTGTTGCTTTAAGATTACGCATTTTAAATGCTTAATTTTAAAGTAATAATTTTTAAAAATATAATTCCAAAGAAAGATCAGTTAGCAATAATTACATAAACACATGCTATTCAAAGCAAACTGACTCGAAAAATAAATTCGCTCGTGCCTTTTTTTATTACTGAGAAGGAGTTAAGCGTCGCCGTTCAGTCCTAACAAACTTTTTTTTTTAATTTGAAGTCTGTTGGCAGCGAGTTTCCACCCTTAGCCACCACAGATATCTCACCCAAGGCTATTAGTGATTTTAATCAGCATCTGGGGAAGAGAGTACGCTAGATAACCACTGCTATCAAGTATCCCTAACACTGTATATTATTGTCTGAAATAATACGAGTTCTGCGGTTGATTTTTCCGAGTTATTGGATTAAAAATTCGAGTTTCCAGAATTAAAAAAAAAAAAAACTACTTGCCTTGCAAGAGACTGACAAACTTCGGAAAAAGAAATGCTTAGAAGTTACTCTAGTCATTGACGCAAAATGAACTTAGGACAGTCTTTCTTCGGGCATCGTAGATTAATGGATACAAACACCATTTCCAAAGGACTACGCAGTCCTGATTCAAAAATAGAGTAATTAATAAAAATAAAAAAAAAACCTGGACTTCATGAACTACCAAGGCAGGTAAAAAATTGTTTCCCTAAGATCTTATTCCGTTAGGCATTCACAAATCTTGCGCAATGATTGATTTCAAGTTACAAAATCTCATTTTCACCATATTGATTCAGTTGAAATGAATCATGTCGAAAAATAGTCTTGAATCAATAACTTCTCGTTTGAAAGATTCTTCTCGAGGCAACGGCTTTATTATGCGCTATTCCTATACATAATTAAAAGGCACCATACCGCACTTCATGGACTTTCAGTAATAACAAAATTGACAGGATTCGAGTCACAAGCCATTGATTCATCCTGAAAATCAATTTAGATGAATTGAGTTTCAAAATTAGGACGTGTCGCATAACGCAATTCCGTGATTTCTGTTCCTTCTTCTTCCCCCCCCCCCCCCCAATGCATCGCAGTAATGTCCAGCAATGAGTAGTTTGTCTATTTTGCTTTGATGAATAAGAATCTCTTTCTCAGGTTTTGATACTGAGCTAGCAGATTTTCTACCCCGAATAAAATGATTTTCCTAAAGTAAGCAGCTATTGGAAATCGGCCAAATGAACTTGCCGAACACAAATGTAGCATCACCATTTAAAGAAAGTGAATTAACCCATCAAATTTAAACTTTATATTTAAATAAAATGATTCTGAAGCTCGGTCTGAATAAAGGTTTCTATCAGCACAGCATCGGACGATATTAGCTTCGGGGTATTATTACCAAATACCATGCTGTCAACCATTTCTTGCAGCTTCCCATTTGGATCAATGCGTTTGTGGAGAGAGGAGGTTTTTAATGTCATTCTTTTGCTTTCATGTGGGCAACAATTTTTTTTTCACTTAGCAAATTCTAATATTAATGAATGACAAAATTCAGTGCGAAGGATATCGGATCAAATTTCATCAAACGTTTTTTCTTACTCTACTTTCTAAAGAAAACAGAGTCGCTATAGAGATGAAAGGATGTTTTTTATTTCAGAAAGTTTGAATTTTCTTAACCAGGAATACAAACAAATCGGTTCGTGATTACATGGCATCCAGACATTTTGTAGATGTTCAAAGTTTTTTTCGTGTGGTTACAAAGTAAATTATATCAAATAAGAAATTATGTTTTAATACGTTACCCAAACTTCAGAAAACAAAGTTTACACGTGGAGTATCCTCACAACTCGGCTATTCTATATGGAGACATTTTGCTTCACATCAAATTGTCCTATTATCTCATAATGCAAAGCCACTTCCTTTCAGATGTGTATAGAGCTATGCATCATGGGAATGGCCAGAGACCGATTTCGACCTGTTTATTTATTCAGGTCTCATCCGTGGGATCTAGACCTTTTTAGATAACATTTTCCCACCTGTATGTGAAAAATATTACTTCTGCAATGATTCAACTTTTCGTACCTTCCTAGTTCTAACTCACATTAATGAGATCTCAATAAAGATTGAAACCAGTCTGGGTAGTGACCCTTCCATAATACGCTGCAATATACACGTTCGAAATGAAGTATGCTTTGCATTATGGGATAATAGGCATTTGATGTGAAGTCATTTGCCTATATTTCTTGCGTAAAGTTTTTGTTAACGCATCGTAAAGGATTAAAACAAGAATGTAATTTCTTGTCCAGTGTAATTTGCACCTTATAATTTTGTCTACCTAAGCGTTTGTCCTAAATAACTAATCAATCAATCAATAAATAAAACCAGTCACTACGTAATTCACAGATGATAGAAGTATTTGCAGTTTGTGCTAGAATATATCTCAAATTTTTTTTTTATTATTATGATTAATAATAATTGCATAATTTTTCTGATTTTGTTATCCTCTGTATATGCAATATACATTGAAATAGTTTATTGGCATCATTACCATTTGGTGGCCAATACTTCTTAACAATTTGTACTTCCTACCAAAACTCAGCACATTAAAAAAATTAAGTTAACGAGAACTTTTTTTCTTGTATCTACTGCGTTTACACAATAGACAAGATATTTTTACTTCTACACGCATGCGTCAAAGGCGATCATTAACGCTTAGCACACTTGAGCACGGATCACGTCATGTGTCAAGGGGAAGCAGTGTCGTGTACCTCACCAAATGGCAGGCAAGTGATCGATTTCCCAAGGGCTTTAAACCGCAGGAACAAGTTGATGGGCAATGAAGAGTGCATGAAGTATTCGTGACAAAAAAAATCTATTTCATAAAATGTGTCCAACATTGACAAGCAGTTCTTCCACCGGCTGTTCGCATCCATCAAAGGTGTACACAGTAAGTGATTGGATTCGCGCGCGTCGTCTGTGTGTTCGAACTAGTAAAAGCACATCGTGTACTATCAGATTATAGAATGACCTCTTTTATTATGCGTACAATACGTCACGTGTTATTCAACGCGAACTGGTAGTGGAGGAAGGGTAATGATGAAAAATCAAATCTGATCAATTTATTAAGTAAGCGTTGGTTTCACGTCATTTTGGAATTTAATAATCTCAGTAATGAGGATTATACTCAGAGAGATGTAGTCAACTACGCGTCCCCAAAAACATCGACTAGTGGCAATCGCTGCAATGACGGGAGATTGTTAAAGAAATTTGAGATGGCTTCACAAAACACTCGGGTACGGTCTGCAAATCTGAACATTTCAGATCATCTTCATGAACGGTGAAAGGGAAGCTTAAGAATGCCTGTTGCTCGTGAGAATGATCAAGTTTGAACTCATTCAGGCTTGCTTTTATTTGCCTTAGAACGTATGAGCCAATTTAAGAATCTTTAAGTTGAGTGGCATTTAATTATTGGTGTCCTTAAAAAAATATTATGCCATACAAAAATCCTCAGATGTAATTAATTATTGACTATTATGGTTTGCATTATGCATGCTGATAAAAAATGAACGAAGAATCAAAATGTTTACACATCCCCAATAAAAATGTCAAAACTGAACTTTTTTTTTTTATGCAGATGGCTTTTGGTGAGACTGAATGGGAAAAACCCACAAACGGTTTATGCAAGTTACTCAAACTTCCCTAAATCGCTTGTGGGTTTTAAATAGTCCAAAAAAAATAATAATAAGCACTGTTTGTGGTCATTAAAGAATTTCTCGAACTTCTGCAAGATGTTTTTGTTTTCCAATAAGATTTTAGATTTTTTTTTTTTTTTCGAAATTTTCTCTTCATTTATGACTGAAATTATGTTTAGAGAATTAAAATGATTCATTTTTAAAAATTAAAACTTCAATTTAATTTTTTAGTTTAAATGACCCAAAATTTGCACTCTTGATTTAATGCAAATTCCTTCCCTTCCCATATTTCTATGTGGCACTACCGTCCATCCTCTGGAACATCTCACAGGAGAAGGTCTCCCAGAGGGTGTGTGGTGGTGGTGGTGGTGGGGGGGGGGGGTTGGCAGTCATAATGCTATGGAGTGCGAATGCGTACTGACGAATTAGGAAAGTAAGTGTACAGTCCGCACTTGCCATAATCTTCTCTTAATTATTGAACTCCGATTATTTTCGTTACTGTCTGCCAAACGGGTCAGCTTCTTATTATTCCAACTATCACTTTTCTTTCCAGAAGTACCTTCCTCCTCTCCCCCTAAAAAAACTCCTGTAGTGGAAACAGTATGTGTCCACTCCTTCATTTCCACACGGCCCTCTTCTCCTTCTCGACTTATTAAACTGGATCCTAGCCGAGCTAGTTTTTCACCTGCTCGTTTTTCATAGGGTATTTCACCCCACGAGACAGGCGAAATTACCTACAGGCTGATGTTCCTGTCACCACAGCATTCTGATGATATTGCCTTCAGGGTGTTATAACCAACTACTGTGCCGGCTCCTATTTCTTGCCGCGGGCATTTCAAATTCTGGTTTTTCCCTTAAAGGGTGAGCCGTTTGGCTCGCATTGTTAATATAAATAGTGAATTGGTATTGATTATCTACACTATCATTAAGTAAATGAATGTAAAGATATTTATTTACTTGGTGTAATTATCAGAGCATAGAGGAATTATATCCTTGTACTTGTGCAGAGAAACTTTATCAACCAATGATACTATTCAGCAAAGTTGGATTTTTTGTGTGCGTTAGTGTTACTAGTGACATCCTTTCACCAAGAACTACGCCTTTTATATCAATTTGCTTTAAATATCTACAGTTGTTGAAAGCGTACTGAGCCACAAGCCACTAGCATTGTTATAGAAAATTTTCAACCCCCAGAGATGGATGTTCTGTTTTAAAACGCTGTAATGGTACATGTTTTCAATTATATTGGGCGCTTAGAGCAATTCTGTGTGTGTGTGAGGGTATGTCATTTTAAGATAAGGAGGAAAGAACTCGCTGTGTATTTATGAAGAAAGCTATTAAGCCTATTCTCTGTCATTCACGGTAGGATGAAGTGCATTTTGCTAGTAGTAAAAGAGGATGTTTTACCCACTCAGCCGTCTTTAGATTAATTTTACTAATTAAAACATAGCTGAACTGACAGGCATTCTGTATTAATGGTTTGTGCAGATAAGTATTACGTTTTAAGTTTCATGCACACATATAAGCGATTTTATTAGAATAATTATTGTGGAGTTTCTAATAACCACGTTGAAAGAAAGAATAACAAACGTGAAACTGGATTTGAATGGCAGGCTGCTGATGTTTTCTAAAAAAAAAAAAATATACACAATGGAACGGCGTGTCCAACAATTGTGGTGTGGAAGGCGATGAATGAAGACTCAATCGTGGTTAAGAATTTAGATGTGAATGAGTATTGGTGGATTGGTGCACGTATTCTATTTTAAATTTTAAAAGAAAGAGAGTAGGAGCTATACTTGCTACTTTGAATACAGTAGAATCAGTAGCTTTCATTTATTTTGTAGTTCGCTTTTTCTTTTGTCTGACTCTGCATGAGAGAGAGAGAGAGAGAGAGAGAGAGAAAAGGGATCTCTGCTTAATTGCCTTTTTCCCCCGAAACCAGGTATTCTACCTGCAATGGTGAATTCTGACTTTTTATGGAGGAGTTTGACGAGATTGAGAAATATTACAAGGAAATAGTCAAGCTTTAGCAAATCTTATTTTGTAATAATACTTTGAATATCCCGAAAAACAAGTTTCATGTAGTTCTGGATGTTAGGCATATAAACTGAACAGCTAAGCTTTATAGTAATGGAATTTCCCCTTCAAGCTTAAATGTTATAGTTTGTTGTTATATTTTTAGTAATATAATTTAATTTAATCTTTTAACTAGTAGTATTTGTTTTAATTGTTATATTGTCTTAATAATTGTTTTTGTTATTTAACTAAAATAAACTTTTTTTGCACTGATTTCTCAAAGGAACAACGCTATCATCCCCCTTCTTTCACTATCAGTCACTAAGTACAAGAAGAATGTTTAGAGAAAACAATCCAAATGAGAAACACTATCCTATTCCCACATTTGAAAAAAGAATAATTGAAAAGGAAAGTTTACTTGAGGTAGCCTGGCCTCGTTGGCCGAGTGAACAGCATACCCGCTCTTCAATCACCAGGCTTTGAGTTCGAATCCAAAAAGGTTTGCGGATTACTTAACCGTTTTTTCACCACGGTACTAATATTAATGTACAACACTCTCTTTGCATGGATTGCCAGGCACACTGATGCCATGAAGAACTTACCAGAGAATGGCTTCTCGAATTCCAAAGTCTGGAGTTGGACAGTACAGGATACTGTTGGGAACTTAAGCCTGTTCTGGTCCTACATGTGGGACACAGTATGTTGCGAAGTTTTGTCATTTCCCCACGTGCCCTCGAGGGTATGTTAAATAATCCGTAAACCTTTTTGGATTCGAACTCAAAGTCTGGTGATTGAAGAGGTCTGACATACATCAGTTTGTAGGCCGAAGTTACCTCTGTGAGAATGGCCAGTACACAGCAGAGTGCCAGCAGCATCGAACGATTGGTTCTCTTCCAACTACTAACCGTGCTCATAATTGCTTAACTTGCGTGCGCCATTAGTAGCGGAGACTCTACAAATCGACCACCTTTGCTGGCATCAGGCGAAGTTAGGAAAGTAAATAACTTATAGGTCATTGTGGGTAACAATCACATAAAACTCTGGGGTATGTGCCTACTACTGAGCTCACAGATAAGTTTGCGGTCATTTAGTAGAGAGTTTACTTGTATAAAAAATTCATATAAAAAGTAAGTCAAAGTACTGAAAAAAGGATGTCTGACTGCGATTTCGAAACAGCTATTTTGCTGGCATTTAATTTTAATAATTACTAGTCTCTTTGCTGCTGTTATAGTTTGCTGCTTGAAATTCACAGGGGAATTTACATTCTTAATCACTTTTCCTTTTTTGATCATTAATATCAGCCGCTTCTACAGTTTAAGTGATGCCTCCTCAGTTCTTGGCTCACATGACATGTTTTATTTACATTGAGATACTACTTTTTTTTTTTAATGAAGTATGTAAAACGGAGAAATACGTAGTCGAAATTAGTTAAATGACGTGATATGTAGTGGTATCTGGCCATTTTTTTCCCATTATTCTCATTTAAATCTAGCACTCCATTTAGCTCAGTTATGTGCAAATTGTAAGTAGACCTTAAGCAGTGTAAGAAAGAACTATATTCCAATTTTGTTAAAACAAACAAAAAACAACTGAGGGAAGTAAGAAAGCAATATTCCACTGCTGTTTGTTGTTTATATGTTCTACTCCTGATGCCTGGCCTGTTGAATTCTTCACTTTCGACTACAGCAAGGAGATATTTCAAGGTCAGAGGACAACCTTCAGTACATTATGATGCAGTTCTATTGCTTACAGTCAGGTGATGTCCACACTTTTCCTTTTTTAGAACCATTACCTTGAAACTTCCAAGAAGACTGCGCAATCCCGGTCTGAGAATGCAGATCCATTTGTAATGAATTTCAATGACACAAAAAAGTAGATCTGATCCTACAATGAACATATTCATGTACGTTACTCGTGCACTATCAAAAGGTTATTAGAATAGAAGATTTTAAACCAGATACATTCGTTCCTCAATTTCTTCAAAAGTACTCGCTTGTTTTGTCTTTCTCAGTAACCGTTCACCGATCTACTTACATAAGACAGCAAGCCTAAAAAATAGATATGTTCAAAATAGTCTTCGGGGTGACAGCATGAGCGATCGCTTCGATATTGTATAATCCCCACCTATGAACAAATTATCTAAACCAGCGGCTCAGCCAACTTTCTTGTCTTCCTACTTAACGAGGATATTACATTTAACTGAACCAGTGTCATGAAAATAGGAATAGGAGCTACAAATGAATCTTGGATGGATCACCTCGATCCCTTCAATTCGAACTGTCGACATGCTAGTGATTGTTGGGTTATTTTGAATTACGGCAGAATTAACTAAGAGTATGAGGTCAATGAATTATGTTAACTGCGTGTATTTTTCTGGCCTGTTTCTTACACGGTTTCTTCTCCTCTCAGAAACTCCTACCTCCATATGCAAAAATCCTCTAGAGTATACACTACTGCTATATAACTCCATATTTCGCTGTACGTGTTTGTGACGTCATGGCAAACATATGATGCAAAACAACAACAAAAAAGGCAATGATTTATACAAAGGCAATTAAAAAAGGGCGTAGAATTATTTTTTTTTATTTCACTTCCATTCTGCTCGAAGCCTGTTTTATGTTTGCAGTTAATATAGTTGCTGCAATTATACTTTTAATTGATTATAACTAACCATTACCACATCCCCCAATTCACTGTAGCAGCGAATCCCACTCAAACATGAAACTGTTTTAGGTGGATGTCTTTAGGTTGTAGATAAACTGGCCAGTGTTGAACCATCACTCCTCCTTATTTGAAGCTGGAAGTAGCTTGATAAAAAAGTGCCATGTTTTGATTTCTGCAACAGCGTTCCAGGATTATCTAAAACTTGGTCCATCCATGGTTTAATGTGCTACAAGTTTGCAACCTTTCGAGAGTGGGATTGTCGTTAAACTTAAGCTAATGTTGGATCTGAATAGTTCATTTACTATTTTGCGAACGGATGAATCGATATTGAGAACACACGATTTTCATACACGACGCACACAGAGGACAATATCACGTATTTATTACTTCCGTGTTAATCTAAATAACCCACGCGTAACTATTACAATTTCACTATCTGTGAAATTGTAATCTGTGAAACTTGTAACGACACACACGAATTGTGACCACTAGACAACTTATTGTCAATGTCACTTTCCAGAGTATCTTGGAAAACATTTTTCGCAACTTATCCCTACAGCAAGATTTTATTTCCTTCATTGTTCTTTTATAATTTATGCAAGTGGATTAAAAGGGATGTATACAAATGACTTACCTGTCCAAGCCTACAATGTTCCTTTTTGTCTTCTCCCCATTCCCGCTTTAACGTTTAGTTTTTGTTTTAAGCATTGGCATTTGAAATAAGATCGAAAGCTGTCCTGCATGTGCGACAAATTGTATAGAACGGACCGTGATTATAAAAGTAAAAAATCAGAATAAATTATTATTGGTGGAAATTCTGAAATCTCGCAGCAATTACTACCACTCCTAACAACAAAACAAACTGCTACTGATCCTCCTTTTATATTTGTGAATGTAAGTAACCACAAGCCTTATTGCAACATCAGGTAGACCTTGAAACGAATTTCCTTATATCTGAGTTTATGCTGTGGTTCCGGAAATAAACTGTTAAAAAAGTACTTCTTATTTTTATAAAAAAATCGGAATAAATTATTATTAATGGCAATTCTGAAAGCTTGTAGCAACTGTAACAACCAACTAATCAAACAAAAGCTGTTTTGAAACACTTCTCGAGAATGTAGCAACTGGTAGTCATATTACAACAAGCAGACTGGCTGGCTTACCTTCGTTGAAAGTGTAAAGATTTCTCTCGGCCTGTGAGAGGGGAAGAAGAAGAATTCAAACCCGCAAATGTCGCGATATCTTTGCAAGCACTATGGAGGCGTTTATGAAGACAGAATAAGAAAGATTGTTCTTTACCTGTTTTATTGTCATAAAGAACCCTTATGACGTCCAAACTTTTGTGTAAAAAATTGCTAAGAGCGTTTAACTTTTTAAGAACTAGATTATTTACCGTGTTAGACCATCACACGTAATCTTCATCTGCACAAACCGTTCGACGCCCAAATCGCTGCAGAATGAGCAGAATGTCTCATCAGTCAACAGTGAACAGCAACCATCGCTTATAAACTGCGCTTCCATCCAGCATCAATTCACTAATTATTTTCAGCTACAGTCGAGTTCGAACATCTTGTCATTCTTTTGAAACACTTATTAGCAAACTCGTTTTTTGTGCACTGTATTGAGCAAAAAAATCATCAGCAATAAGTAATAGACTACAGGAAAGCTTTTAAACCAATTTCAAAAGTCTTTTGTAAGGCGAACATGACGGTGCGTGTCCATCAGCTTTTCAAATCGAAACTACTCGACTTGTTCATTTTTCAACAAAAAACGAATGTGCTGAAATGATCAATTGAAGACAAAGGACATGACGTGTGTCTACGTCAGTTTGCACTGGCTTCAGTTGATTCACACCACTGTATCTGTTGTTAGGGCAATCTAGATTTTCCTCCCGCTTCATCGATCAATCGTACGTTAAGTGAAGTTTCTAAAAAAGAAAAAGGGAAGAAGTAACGGTCGCAGTTTAATGCCTTTTAGGATAACGTTGCACATTATTGGTGCTTCAAAAATTGTTTTGGGAATAGCTACAAGACAGACAGGAGAACAACAGTTGTAGATAAAAATTAAGCCAAAACATTGACTTGTCTTTATGATTACTTTATATTGTGCTTTTGTTGTTTCGTCGAAATAAAAATGAGTTTGAAAGACTGCAGTTTCCTTGCGTGATGGAAATTAAATGGAACTAGAACGACCACTGCAGCTTGTAATGGTTGAGAGTTGTTCCCTTGGTCGCTGTTTGTTTTTCTCTTCATTGTCTTGTAGTGTTTCTGTAATAAATTCTGGATAGCTTATTCTTTTATTTTTAAATTTATTGAAAATAACTCTACGTATACATAATGTCTACCTGGAATTCTAGAAAGGAGTTTATTTAAAACGAATTATATAGCCATTGCTACTAAAAGAAAAATGTACTTTGTGAAGCAACATAACTAGGTACGTTTGCGTCCCCTCCAAACTTTCTGTGCATTGATCGAAATTCTAATTATGCACGTAGTTCGCTTGAAGAGTGTATCTGTTTTTAATTTTTATGTAGGGATTATTTTACAAAAATAAAATATTAACATAATGAAAAATTCATTTTCTAATTGTATTTTTATGTCAGTTTTTGTGTTGTTGATTTTGCTGCGGCTGGTGCGAGAGCTGCTTGCTATCCCTACTTAGGCTGGGAGATGAATAATTAATAAGCAAGTAAACCAGTATCCCCAAAATTTATTACGAGTGTTGTTGACACTAAAGTTACCCATCCCATATTCGCCACACTTATCTTTCATTGCATTCTTAATTTATTATCCTCAGACTATTCCAGATCTTGATTTTAAAAATACCAAAGAATATAAACCAATGCATGGTTATGGTGGTTTTAATATCAGTACACACGTAGCCATGGATTGTCAACAATATTCTAGCGATACTTTCCTAGTTAAGGAACTGTCCATGTGACCTTTATGTAAGTGTCACACGAAATTTGTGACTAAACCTGGTATGCTAACTCACCTGATTTGAAATTCCACTGAGTTAGAAGAAACTAGGCAAGTATCCCGAGAATATTGCTGCCAATCCATGGCTACGTCTGATTTCTCGGCCAAATTATTTCACATAAATTCAACAGAAAAGCGAAAGTAACTAAGATCTTTTTTATTATTCAGCTACCCTTAATTTTTCTAAATATAGAACTTATTTCTCCCTTTGAACAATGCCTTACGTAAATGAAAGTCGAGTACGTCTACCCTACGATTTCATATTTTTGGAGCGTGTGTCATTAATTTGCATAATACAACAACAAACGCAGCCCTCGACTAGAGGTAGTTCCTTCATGGAACGACTTACACAAACTACGTTTTCCTCTCCTAGGCTTTAAATTTTTTTTCAATTTTTTAACTTTAATTTTCGACCACTTTATTACTGTCCTCTTACAAGAGTACGTTAACTACCAATGTTTTTCAGATGGTATGATATAATGAAACTAAAAATAAACTTATTGTTCTCCATGAATTCTTACTCTGTGGGGGCGCTAGTAAATGATGACATCACTCAAACTATATTATACGTATTAAAATAAATGTAAAGTTTACAGGGTTTGAAAATATGACATGCCTTTTTACAGCATACAACTGCATTAACAAAAGTGTGAAACGATAATTTTTGTTGCAAAATATATAGAAGCCCCCCCCCCCACTTCCTGAATGACAACCACAAACGATTTACTTAGTTCATTCTAGTGTGGTGCTAACTAAACTTTCTGTTCGGCATAAAAAAAAAAAAAAGCAAAGTATTCCGTGGCATCGTGACCAAGAAGCATTAACATCAGCCAAACATCACTGACCCAACTGCCACTTTCCATTCCAAATAACTGTCTTGGTTAGTTGTCTCTGCCCACAACCCGTCTATTTCCTTAGTCGCAGTCATAAATTAAGACGCTCTACAATGTTGTGTCCTTGAGTTAGACAACCTAATAAAGGAAGTTGCCTTTCTTTATCGCAGTTACATAAAATTCTAATGTAAATAAAAAAAAATAATAAAAAGACAAATGGCCCATTCTCTAAATATTTGCGTTTTATCAGTTTCAGATGTGCAGCATATGCGATATGAAATGTTTGAATGTGCCTCCTCCCGCCCCAACAAGCTGCATTTGATTCTTTTTTTAAGCTAAGTGAAAAGAGGAAAATTTACTGAATATCCTGTACCAGTAATAAGCTAATTTCCGATTTTGGTTTGAGTCCTTAAGATCTATATTGAAAGATAGTGACCTAAACAAGCTGAGAAATATTTTTATATGCAAATAACTGTCAACATGAAATCCCCTAAGAGTGACCTGTTGCAAGGTCAGTGCCATGTTTTTCTCAATTCCAACTTCCCTGTTTGCACACGTCCAACAAATAGTTGAGTATTTTTACATTAATTACAAAGGATCATACATTTTTTTTTTTAAATATAAACCATAATGTTGGACACTATTAGTTTACTGATTCTAAACATCCACAGAATTCATTATTTTGTATACAGACTGCGATATATTGTTTAAATATTCTAATACAAAAATGTACCTGTGGATGGGATGGGATGGGGAAAGTGTTTGGTCGAGAATGAAATCAGCCTTATTACTCGTATTAACGAGTTGCAAAGGAATGCCGTACCAAAGACTGCTTAAAATTGCACAGTTGCCTTTTCCGACAATCAGCACTTCAGTAGATTGTGCAGTCCGTGTGTTTGTCGCCCTGCAGCCCGTACAGACATACGAACTGTTTTCCGCTCAGAATTTGTCTTCTAGATATTCCAACAAAACGCCCGTTGGATCAAATGAATAATTACTGTGATGTATTCCCACAGCGTTTAGAGGCCCACATCCCCCAGCAGCTGGCATTAAGGGATAATATCGGGAACAGAACATGACGCATTCTCACGCTCTGGGAACGGATGCACACTTCTATCCGCGGGATGGAGGTGCGGGTGGCGTTCTCCCAGGTACAATCCGGCGATCTGTACCGGTAAAACCTCCAGAGGAACGGGGTGATTGATTAGTTAGTTTGCATACGACGATATTCCCGTCGCGAGCGACCCGTTTGGGGTAACGATGACTGTTACCTCTCCTGTGGTGAGTAGCGGGTCTTCTGTTTTGTCGATGAAAGCTGCGTTTATTGTCCGAAGCGCTCTTAGCAAGCGACGCGCCCAATATGGCCTCCGGATTACCTTCGGAACCAGCCTGTTGTGGAAAGTCTCGCTCTACCTCCCCTCCCTTTTATGAGAATCGGAGGAGCCGACGTTGCGCGTGATCGTAAGCTCAGTCATTCTTGCAGCTCCGTCGGCTCCACCAGTTGAGTACTTTGTGTCCTCAGAGGCACAAGTCCGCTGCGCGTGTAAGGAGTGTTTCGAACCACGCGAATGTACCTTGCATTGTAGTGTCCGCGCGAACGATGTGCGAGTTGTGAAAAACGAGAACGGTTGCGTGTGTGTGTGTGCGCGCGTGTTTGAGGGCTGGTCTGGAATATTTTGCATCCTCCGTGGTACCGTCCGGAGGAGGTGACCTCTTCAATGCTATAAGTCGTGCGTGCGTGTGTCTGTATGTGTGTGACAGTTCCGACAAACACGTGGGCTGGCTGCTATCACAAAGCTCGCATGGACCTTTCGTAAGGTCCCTCGTGGACGAGGTCAGCCATTTGCTAAGTTCTTCTCCATTCCCTTTCCCGCCAGTCGTCGGTGCACCCCCAGTGACCGTGTTGGCGGCAGAAGAAGAGCAGGCCCTCCCCTCTGCCTACAAACTCCATCGGAGGGCGAGCAGTGTGCGCCGAGTTGGCCGCCGCATCCTAGACGTCTTGGCCGCGATCTATGTGGAGTTGTTCCCGTGCGGCCTGCTCAGCATGGCCCGTCGTCTGGTGTTCCCGCTCACCTTGCTGCACGTGGCTGCAGCGGTCGCCCTCTTCCTGTGCCTGGCGCCCGGTCGTGCCTCGCGCCTCTCTCACTGTCCCGCCGAATGTGACTGCCAAGGGCTGACCCTGGATTGCGGTAACCGCGGCTTACAGTTCGTTCCTCGCAATCTGCCGACGGAAGCCAGGAGGTTGTAAGTATGGAGAAAAGTCTCACTCTTTACTACTGCTGTTAGCCACGACACGCTGAATTGGTGCAAATGGGATGGTTAAGTACTTCGGTTCGGTGTCAGATGTTGTCCTCTCGAGACTAGTAACAATTCTTTAGCGATCTCTTCACGGTCCATCGGCATCTCTCAGCGCAATAAAACGCTTCATTACGAGAGTTATCGTTTTATAGCGGCCTGTTCGAGTAGAAGAAATGCATGCTTAAGCTTGCTCGAAGATGAAATGCTGTTCGCGGTTTCCACCGACACTTTCTCTTCAGGTAGGAACATTGGCACACTGCACCTCGATGTCAACGTGTTTCTTTTCGCACCGAATGACAATTCTTGATTTGATTTCACGGCGAGATGTAAATTATAAAGCAATATGCTGGATATTGCAGACGACAGATACAAAAAAGACCGGTTTCGACTTTTTAAAAACCAACTACATTCATGAAATTTCCCATCTACAAATATAAAAAATCAAAGGAATACTCTACTGAAATTACTGCGAACCAGTTTTCTAACTATCTTAACCCTTTACCTACAGCTTGTTTTGGTTTTATCTTTTTCTTAAAAAAAATGATACATTGATATAAATTCTTTTATAATCTTCTACATCTTTTATTCTCTCTTTACGTATATTTATCTTGTTTTTCATATGCGCTTCTGAAGACTTCCATCCTTTCAAGCCAGTACTTGGAACCTGCAGTGATATTCGTAGCTAAAAGCGGCGATTTTTTATTTTTTTTTATTATTAAAAGTGCAAACCTTTGTGTAGCTGACGATGAATGACAGGATGTCTGGACTACTCTAACCCAGAGAGAGTTTCATCATGTGTGCGAGGTTTTCTATCATACTTATCGGAAGGAGCGATCTTTAGAATTTCTAGAAGTAAATAGAATGACTTTGCTTCAAGGTCACTGCAAGGTATTTTTTTTCTCTCTCTCTCTCTACTGTTGCGACACTTCGTTATTTCATCAGGCAGGATTGTTCGCATCACTCTACGATTTTGGACTGCGTATTTATGAAACTTCGCTAACATATTTCATTTTTTCTTGGCAGCGTACAGCCTATTCCATCGCTTTTGTGAATAGCATGACGTCAACGCCTATCTGCGTGATGAATATTCTAACATAACGTGTTTATATAAATTCTCATCATATATTCTGAAGCTTTATTTTTAATGATCTCACATTTCTGGTATGTTCACTACACACAGTCGATTATTTGATATTTATGGAATGATTGCTGGTTACATTGTTCGAGTAAATAGCATCTCCGCTAACCAATCTACTTTACAATCCATTGATGTTTGGAATTTTTTTTTTTTTTTTTTTTAGGTGTTTGGTGAACTTCATTGCCGGGCGGGCACTGAATTTAGTCCCTAAAACAGTTTCGGATGATTTGAATCTCTAGCCACTATGGAAATAAAATACTAATGGATTTTCACCTTGTGTCCGATTTTCAAATTTACTGGTTTTGAATCTGAACTGTTTTTCATCATAGAATAGGTGTTCGCATCCATTTCCTCATTTTCTGCTAACTTGTAATTTCAAAAAATTGCAATTAATTTGAATGCTTGGTTTGGTAGAGGCGTAACCATTTTTTATAAAAATGGTTTGCATAATGAAGGCTCCAATTTTTTTAGCATTTTTATGAATCTCTCAGGATTTATAAGAACGCCATTTCTCATATTTGAATTTCAGTCTAAAACTTCCTTCTTTATTCTGAGATGTGTGCTTAAGAGAAATGTTTTGGAGATGAATCTTTTTTCCAGCTAAAATTTAATGCATTTTTATTCTTTGCAGAGTAAACAATTTCTTTACGAATCCATAAGGATTATCCAACAACATTGGTTATCCTATTTCCTTTTGGATTGTGTTCAATTCGAGTTTAGCTTTTAATAAGTTTGCTTGCACCATAGTTTCCTTGATGTTCCAGTCTAGTGGTTGCTTATTTTCATATGAATTACTCGCATGCTTATATTAATGCATCTTGCTGTTTGTTTATGCACCCTCGAGATTAACCGTCACACCTAAAGTCCATATATCGAAGGCGACATAACCACATAGTATCAGACTCCGTTCTAACTCTTCGATTAAGGATCACTCTAAGACAAAATAATGAAATCGATCGCGATTTCGTAGAAAGAGCGGCAGTTTTAGTGTTTTTTAATTCACCAGCACCTGACAACAAATCATGAAAGTACTTAATCATCTTTCACTTAACTAATATATGGAATTATTTCTACTGTTGATCTCAGCCCCATATACTTATTCATATTACATATTTTTTACGAAAATCATTACAAAAAATTTATAAATCCACTTTATACCTTCTCTCCCATCTGAGAATTAAAAAAAATTATTCTGTGCAACATCTTAACTTGCACAATGTTGTATCGTTTCTTTGGAGTATTTAAATATTTGTTTTATGTACTAAGAATACTGAACTTGTTTCGAAGTAAGAGTGATATTAACTATATATTAGAGGCATATGCTAGATTTTTCTAATTGGGAGGTAAATCTAACTCTCATTCCATTTATGTACAAATGTTCTGAAAGCAGTACATACGTCACTATCATAAGGACATTCCACGCGTCCCTTACTCTTACCTGCATATGCCACTGATGTGTTACTTTAAATCCTTTCAGTAAATATTTTGATTTAGGAAATAAAACTCAGAATTTTGACTGAAATATAAAATGCGAAAGCAAATGAAGCAGCGAGAATTATGAACTTTTGAATTTCTTCGTAAAATATGAAATAAATCAATCTGACCAATCATGAAACGTAAATCGAATACCTAAGGGCGTGTATTTTAAAGTTTTGCATATTTTCCCATTTATCACATGAACAATGGACTAGTTATTCTTTTTGTTATGTAAATACTGATTCTACTAATATTTGCATATGAACTAACGATACATGGAACAATCATCGTCTTAATTTTGCTAGCAACCACAGAATTGCAATTCCCTAATTAAATTCCGAAATGATTTCCATATTACATGAAAAGTTTAAAAAAATATGATGGCAATATACAATGTTTCAATTCTCAGTAATTTTGGACTTCTTTCTCACTGTATGTACGTTTTAAGTTTTATATATCACAATATAATATTTGAAATGTTGCTATTTATATACCAGTAAGGCGTAATTATTATAGTAGATAGATATAATAATTTCCTTGTGGAACTTGATGTTTCATAGAGGAATATCTTTTCGTTGTTTCTCATCTTTCATACCAAATACATTTATTAAGGAGAAGCCCATCTTTTTCAGCGATACAGTAAGCTTTTCTGTGTAAATGGAGGTTCTTCGAGTAAGTAGAAAGTCGGAGGCAGCCATTGACTGCAACCACTACAGACGTGTTATGGCCCAGTAGATTTGCTAATAGCCATTGTTCGCACTCAAGAACCATTTTGCTGTTAGGCTATTGGGAGGAATTATTCCCATTGGGATAGTTCGTTGCCTCCGTCGTAAGTGAATTTTTGGGAACATTTTCATGATATTTCTACCGATTGATCCTTCAAGTAGCTGTCGGATGGTAGCCGCTGTTGCAATAAACCGAATGTGCTAAATTGCTACACTTCTCTCATAGACAAGAGTACTTCTTTTAACGATGGTAAAGAATGAGGTAGCTCTATTTCCTCAACATTTGCTTTATTTTTAGAATAAAAGGTTTGTTATTCCCCACTGTGATTTGATCTCGGACGGTACGACTTTCAGTTATTGCTCTCATTATAGCTGAATCTACGAGTCCAGTGTATGTCTATTAATTGCGCAGTATGCTTGATTTATGGGATGAAAAACGAGTTTTCGAAATGGGAGGGGAACCATTCATCTCTGTATAACATCGCTGACTTTCCGTAAACTGAAAAGCTGTCATGGAGGTTTTTCGCAGGATTCAAACCTAAATCTTCCCAAGTAAGAGACATTGTCGATCTCTGCTGAGCTACAGAAGCTCTATTTTAGCAGGAAATACAATGATTACGTTTTCCGTTTTTGTTCATATTTCATGTATTACAATATCCGTTAAAAGTATAGCTGAATGGTAAAGCCTTATTTTATACCAGTAACATAAGAACAAAGAAAAATTTGAGGCTTTTACATAGAACATTTTATACAGAGAGTCATATCTGACTGGTTGTCCCTATTCTACTATAAAGATAAAAAAAAAAAAAAACTGTTGGATGAATTTGATAATAGAAATCGTGGTCGATGTTAATGAATTGATCCATTACCAAACTCCTTTCTAGTATGCTAATTTATTAGCGTACGCCTACCAATAATATTCAGATTGTATCAAGAAATATAGTTGCTTAATATTGCCATTATACATCTTGACTCAGTACGAGAGGGAGAAAAAAAACTCACGGAAGGCACCACATTTTTTCACCACTCTGTCATCTTTACCGGTGAATAAGAGATCTATTTTGTAACTCAGCACCTGCTGAACTGATTTTCATGAAAGTGACTTATTGAAATAATCTGACATTTTATTAGTAAGCTATTTGTATTCCACTGTGTGGAGCATTTTTTTTTATATTATTCTTATAATTGTGGATCTGGCAAACAGCATTTAGGATTTGTAGCTTAAATGGATTGCTCTAGTAATTAATCATTACACAATTTAATGATAAACTTCATTAAATACTTACAGAACCGTGAAATATAAATTGTATAAGATGGACTGTTCTCACATAGAGCACTCATTTAATTGCAGTCCCCATGATATTTGATATAATACATCGTAAAAAAAGGGGAAAGAACCCTGCTCGGTATTATTTTGCACTCACTATAACCGATATAAGTTATATAAACGTCACTTATAAGGCGATATTAGAAGCTGTTTAGGGCAAAATAAATATCACTGTATAATACTTCAGGAAGTCTGTGTGAAGTAAATATTCTGTGAATATTATGTCTGGATAGTAAAACTTCAGCCGAATTATTTATAAAACATCATTCCAAGATAGTGAAGTATCCGAAACAAATCGCTACCAAAAGTGACTTCCCGTAATGGATTCTGAAATGATGAAAAACGAGTAAGTAATCTTTTTGTTGAGAGATCTCGGGTTCCTTTTCCTTCTCGGTTAAAAGATGCTTGGGATATCGCTCATTTTGCGTTTACTGTAAATTTTAGCGACCCGCTGTACAATTTTACAGGCGCCATTGGATTTTCTCTGTTCATATTTATTGCTTTACAAACAACTTAAACACAGACCTTGAAAAAAAGTCGACCCCATAAAACCGTAATGGGTTTCTCTTAGCTTAGAGTTAAGCTGAATAAAATAAACTTAGCAGTCATTCCTGAAAATTGTTAATTCTGTGTCAATAGTATTTGCTTAACTGCACGTTATTTTCCCAGCAGAAGGTTTCTCAGGCTTGAGGCGGTTAACTCAGCTTCGCTTGAAGTTAATACCGCCATGAATTAACCATAACCACTTCAAAGCAGAATCTGAATTTTGTTTCATCAAATTATGGCTGCATAGTAATAGCAGCCATACGGTCTATAATAGAATTCACTGGCATTTTGTTTGTACCCAATAATCATAAACGAAGTCCCTTGTATGTCAAACGAACAAATTCACGTCACCGACAAAATTCAGATTTTTTTACACCCTTTTCAGAAGGGTAAAATTTCCAGAAAGGTAATCCTAATTAGTATTTTGCGTCACGATAACAATGAACTCCCATTTTATAACCTAGCTTTAAATAATTGAATTGCTAGGCTTCACTGTATGCCAGACAATACACGCTGTTGTAACTGAACTCATTATAATTTGATATCTTCAAATCTCAAACTGGTCTGCTGGATAATGACCAATAATTCAACATTGTAGATAGCTTGATGAATTCTAGAGTTGCAGTTTGCTTTGGGGGATCAAAATCTGCCTGTTTCATACTAAAATATTAATTTACTGTTTCATTATCTACCTGTTTAACATAATTATCTTTAATTAAGTCTGTAATTACGCCTAGTTTGGGCTTTGCATTGTAAGAAACTTCTCTAACATTTTCATGTTTAAATATTCGTTGGTTTTCAGCAGTTTTTTCTTCATTCGCAGAAACTGTTGAGCATTTAAGACGTTAATATCTCAGAAATATATGGGAAATGTTAATTCATTGTTAGTCGTCTATTAGTTTTCTTTTGAAGAGATTTATATTTGAAGCACTTTCTAGTTTTCTAAGGCATTGTGTTCGCGTTAATATAAAACATGCGAAAGTAGTTTGTATAAGTTGAGTGAGCTTTTTTGTCATGGCCCCAGCTGTCTTTAATGCTATTTAATTCCAATGATTCTTTGCTGTGATTGCTGTCTGCGGAGTTAAGAACCAACTGCCCCGTGGAAATGTTTAAGACGCTATTTCTTTGGGCCTGCGGTTTTGTAGTTGACACTAAATTGCTTCGGTGTTCTTTTAACTGCGTCTCTTTAATCCGACGTAAAAGTAACTTCGTTTTATAGAGGCTTTTATTTTGTTTATCCTGTGCGTATGCGGAGTTGTTCCGCGTCATTATTTTTATTCTATTGTAATTTGATTTTCAACTTTATTTGCTTCACACACTGAACTTAGCGGAAAGCATTTTGTCAAATGTGGTTACTACGAGTGTTGGTCTTTGCAATTGTATTCGAAAGAAGCTTGTAGAATAAGAAAATTGGACGTCTAGTTTTCCTTTGTTAGAAACTTCCCACATGAGAAATTGATACGAATTCCTTATCCTTATTAAATAAATCTGCTACGAGTGTTGTTTGTTCCATCATTTTATTTGCTTTAATACAACAAAAAAGGATAAACCAAGGCATATTAGACTGTCTCTAGTCATTTGCAAGGAAAAATTAGAAAGTATCAGGATTGTGTTAGCTCAGTATTTAGTCATTTATTGTAAGGTAATTATGGAGATTTATCCAGTTTTCATTCGCATCAAAAACGTTCCTATGTTCGAAGGTTGTTGTCTGCTACCATCGTAAGTCAGGCTATTAAGCCCCAGGTTTGATAGATTTAAGTGATTGAATAAGAAAGCTATTTTCGTTGCGATTTATCTCTGGACGAGCAAAATGATCTAATCTTGCTATCTTAAAAAGAATAAGCTGTAATGTGGCTTCATTTTATTGCGCTTGAAATCTATTGGACACGTGTAAAGAAAAACAGGCGTTTCCAAACTACTTCCGGTTTACAAATCTCCCTTTGAGGCATTTCTAATTAAGATATAAAGTATCTTTTATAATTTGCGCCTCAAATGAGTCGTAAATGATAGCATAAAAATACCACGTGTAGCAAATTCTGTATAAAATAGTGCTGTCGTTGATTTCGGCGAAAATTATTAACCGGAAGCCAATGTTTCATTGCGCGATCACTCGTGATATGTTGCTCATTTTTCAAAGAAAATATTAAGTAAATGTTGCTATAAAAGATTTCCAGTTCAAGGAGCATCACCTTTCATAGGGAGTTTCAGGAATATATGACAGCATATTATTATCTTCTGGTTTCACTAGAAGAGACCAATTCTTTAAACATAAATTACTTCGGAATGGCAAGTAAAAAAAACTACATAAATTTTCAAATGACAGAAAGAACTTCCAATTGAAGTAGTATCCGTCATGTACTTATTCAGGCGATGGCTTTGGAAAAAACTGCATTAAGCAATAATATCTGCATGACAATGTTCTGATAAGTATACTACAGAATGGGTTTACCGGTTCTTCCCGTTTTAATCATCCTGGCAGAATCCATAGGAAATTTTTAAATAAGGTCAATCTCGTTGGTCGATAGTCCTTTTACGGGCTATATTACTGTGCACGAGTCCCATTGGACAAGATAATTAAATTTGGATTTCTCATTTAGAGTATGCTAGAAAAACAGTGAAGGCGAAATCTTTTAAGAATACAGAGCAAGAATATTATTAGTCTATTTATTGTATTCCAATAATATAGTAAACTAGCATGTATTTGTTATCAGTCTCTCTACGTCCAATGGCTGTATTCTGTGATATTGATTAGTGTCAAAAGGCTCCTAAAAGCAAATCTAAATATCATTATGTATTAACTGAAATGTTTACTACTCACAGCAAGTCATGAATCATTCATATACTTTATGAAAATGCGAATGTTTATGCATATAATTTGAAATGTTTTCATTGGATCTTATTATAGGAACTCTACTCTCGAATCAGTAAGTGAAATGATTAGATATTCAGAGTGAATTATGGTGTTTTAACTGTTTCGATCCGTTGTAATTTAAAAATAATACCGAAAATGTAAAAATATTCGTTTGTTAGAAATCAAAACACACTTTTTAATTTGAAGAAACTTAGATGTAATTATATGTGACAGGACAAATCCAACCAAACTTGCTTGTTTATTTACAAGGAATCATGTTTTTTATTTATTTTTCTTTTGCATCATTTAAGCACGAATTAAGTATAGACTCTAACCTGATTCATTTTATTAACACAGCTAATTTAGGATTCTTTGAATATTTGCAGCTTTTCAAAATATCATGTACGCATAATTAAACTGGAACTTAGTACGTCTAGAAGTTTTTTGCTTTGATAAGCATCAAATTTTATTAAAGTACGCTCCTTTGTGGTTAATAAAATGTCTCTGTCGTGAAATACGAGAATCCTCGTCCCATATGATACATTGTGTTTGAATCTCAAGTGACAGTCAGCGATAATGCAACAAGTCAGGGACACAGATGTTTGAAAGGAACCTGCTTTGAAAAAGAAGTTCACACTGTTCGTATATCTCTGGCAGAAACATTCCTTTGGCTATCTCTGTAAACTGAGGAGTTTCTTTTGGTTTCACTCAGTGCTCAAGCTCATCCTCCCAGTTTCTCCTAGAAGAAAAAAAAAGTGGTTGCATTGAGAACTTCCTTTTCCGGTATCGAAATTGATTGATGAAGTATACTCGATGCAATGTTTTATGCAAAGGGTTTCCTTTCGTGACAGAGCAGAAAGGTCGCATCTGCTGGTATTGTGTACTTCCTTATGTGCTCGTCATAGCGAATGTATATGAATCCCTAGGGAAGTAAACAAAAAAGGAAACGCTGAATAATTGAGCATTAAGAAATGGTAAGGGAATCATGTGGAAGAAACTACGTATATACACTTCAAAATATTTTCTTTTTATTGATCATAGAATATGTCGAAGAGTATTTTGAAATGCGTACAGTGGTTTCTGCCCTATAACTTCACTCCATTTCTTAATGTTAATTCAGGATTGCGTTTAATTAAAATTATCTCGACGTAATTGGTACATTTGAACTTGTAATGGATGTAAAAAATTCAATACAAGTTTAAATGTATCCAGTTTCAGGAAGAGCTCACTCTACTGTGGAAAAAGTATCAAAGGTTCTTCAATTCATTTTAAAAAATCGAAAGAATAAAACCCTCGAACACTTTAATTGAATACTTGTAAGAATCAGCAAAGCTGTTAAGAATTGACTTCACATTCTTTAAAACTGTTTTGTCCATTATGAGCAAAATAGTTGATGTGCTAGAGCTTACCATGAGATATTTTCTTTGTGTGTGACATCTGCCAGTAAAGTTCATTTAGTAAGCCGATTACTGAATATTTCTATAACTAATGCAGAAATAGAACTGATCAGTAATGTTTTCCTCTTTTATTTATAGTTTTCCAGGCCTTTCTTTGCAGCTTTGGAAAATGGATATAAATTATGATTAGCTGGATTTTAGTTTAGGGTAGAGATTACAAATTTATAATTCATGCTATAACCAGTCTTATTGGCGGAGAGCAGATTCTGATATTGAATTATTTTCTCTTTCTCTCGCTCCAGATAAGTCGCAAATTGTGATCGGATTGGGTGCCACGTCGTACTACTTGTAGGATCACTTGGATGAATTGTTCAATTCAGCCAGGCTTTAGAAATATCATAGCACATTTATTTATTTTTCTTGCTGGAGGGATAAATATTTAGCATTTTATTCCTTCAGTGACAAAGGGTAGTGTACATTTTATTTTTTTTTAGATTTTTTTTTTTCAGGAATACAAACAAGCCAAACATCTGAAATCCTCTTGAATAAAATGGCTGATTGAGTTCATGTCTAAGTATCACGTGGCACTGATACACTTGGCTGCGGTGTGTGTGTGTGTACACACACACACCTACCTGAGTATTTGAATTGTAAGATGGTTATGCTTGCAATTCGCATAAAAACGGAATGGGTAATATAAATTTGTCTAACAAAGTGCAAATATCTATTACATGGACAACTTAAGCGATATTCTACATCTTCGCTACCTTTAGGAAAAAGCAAACTTATTCCAGGCAGTGTCTGATTTTTTTTTCCTTAAAAAAAAACTTTTTCTATGTAAGAAAGCAGCGAGTTCGACTGTGCTGAAAATATCTTGCTACAGCCAACAATGCCAGAACATCGTCACTGGGCCCTGTCTTCTTAAAATAAGAGTTAGAAATTTGATCCAATTATTTTCCGAGCTATGCAGCCACATTTTCCAAGAATGGTTTCCGTAAGCTGCACCCCATTAATAGTTTTCACATTAAATGTGCCACCCGAAGAACATTCAACCACACAAAGGAATTTTTATGAATAAATTTTTATACGGAAATACTCATCAAATTTGCACTAAAATGTTATGTATGGCAAAAGAGGAAATTAAACGTAATTTTACAACTAAACAAAGAAACTTTAATCGCATCGAAGAAAAAAAGTCACGCTATCAAATTCTTTATAACCTTGCATCTGCTTTCATCGGTAGATTATTTGTCCCAATTGCGTTGCTGCCTTATTTTCTGCTTTGTTTTCTAACTTCTTTTTTTGATGGAATAGCGACATAAAAACCCCATCAAAAGTAATTGCATGGGAAAGCATTGGTTGCATTTTCTTTCTTCAACAAGCAACGAATAAGTTTTATAGGTTGTTAATATGAGTTTGTGGCTACAAAGAAAGGATGTTATTAAGGGTGTGAACTGGTTGCTGGAACAAAGTTCTTGTATGTGCATGCCATTAGTTACAGCGGACTTGAACTATCAAGACTAAGCTCGTTTAACTTTCGTCAATGTGACTAATCCTTGAAAGAACAAGGTCGGTTGAAAGATAAATATTTTTTCTTCTCTTCACTCTGTTTTAATTTATTTACTTGCGTAAGTTATATTACATTTGCAGTTGTTTAGATTCGGCTTTCATAAATTTCATATAATTTTATATCAGCATTCATTCATTTATAAAAGCAACTTGAGTACTAACTCAGGAATAAATTGCCCATGACTGACGTATCTTCTCCTAATTAATGCTTAGTAATGAGGGCTAAGAATGTCTGGTTTAATTCTCAGTCTCTTTCAAAAGTAATTATTCGTTATTATGCCTTAACCTTTTTTTTTTTTTTACTGATCTTGGCTGTGTTACATGAAAACGAAAACTTCTGTTCAAATGTTTTACTGTGAACAAAGTTTTTTTTTTAGCTCAAACAATTCAGAGCTGAAAACTGAGTCATTTCAGATGTTTTAAAATTTGTATCTGAAACATTTGTATGGAACATTTGGATGTTCCAAACAAATCGGTAATCATATTTTTAGGGTAGGAGTAAATATAATTTACTGCACTTCATGACTCTGCTCATCCATTAATAATGTTAATATCGTTCTTTTTCGAGAGATGATTTGGCAATTTTTTTAATCTACCAATTGATTTTCGGTCTAGTATTTATTTCAGGACTTTCTTCTTGATATGAAACTAACGAAAACATTCAGGGACACGTTGGGATTGGGTGTTATTGCCTGAAAATTTGCTTATGGAGAATGACTGTGGGAGTTTGGTCGCAGCTAAGACTAATTAAGCCATTTCTATAAATTGGGAATTCTTGCCAAGTTTCAGAAAGGAAAGATTGTACCATCTCCTGTATGAGACTTCTAACGCACTTTCAAATGAAAATAAGCCTTACAGAAGTTATTTGCATCTTAGACTGAATTCAAAGCCAGACTTTATAACTAAAGGAGGGCGTTGATACTGACTGAGTTACGGAGGCTCTTTACAGAGAATGAAACTTGTAATTGGGAGTAAATGTTAATAACAAGACCAAACGTCTCGAAAATATTAATTTATAGGAATTAGAGAAAGCTGAACATGCAAACCTCCAGTGTGAATAAGGCAGGGGAGAGCATTCATTCCAGAAAAAATGACCCCCCCGCCATTTTGAGAAATCATTCTACTTGAAAGCTTTTACTTCTGTTCATCAGTAATATTCCAGGATATTTTGGTTGATGATAATGGAAAAATCCACAGATGCGGGTACTGGTAAACACACATTCAATTTTATTTTACTACACTCCTATTTGTACTCTTAATCATTTCGGTGGTTAAATATTACAATAACATTCCGTAGAAATTATTATTTTTTTTTGTGAACACAAAAAAGGGAAAAGCATTTCACATAAATATGATCGTTTTTGTTATATCCTAGTGCAGTTTTAATTTTATTCTACAATTGCATTCAAATTCCGTATATACATTTATTTATTTATTATTGATTTCCATTTACCCCTGTTCTTCCAGTTAACTTCCTACTCGACAAGCACCGCCTCCCCCCCCCCCATAGTGTAGAATCCAGCATACAGTTTTATTTAATCACATGATATGCGCGTTGGTCTTTATTAAAAAAAAAAATTGTGTTTATTGTTGAAGTATACTGAGAAACTTAACTATTCAGGAAGCAAATAATGTACTGCTAATTTACTTAGCAGTAAAATTCCTAATTCTGCAGTCATTACTCTATGCAATACCAAGGAGCTAAATATTGTCCTGTTATTGTAAGTGTACAAGTACGTTATAGGTTCATCCTGCTTTTCATTTAGCATTCATTTTTTTTTTTTTTAGAAGACACAGGGGTGATGCCATGTGAATGACATAGTATTGTTATTCAGAAAAACAAACGAAATAGATAAATAATGCATGTATTGCTTATATACATTACTTTTCATAGGTAATATCCCTCGCAGAGCGGAGGATTTTCTTTGTCTCGGGAAACTTAACCCCTAAACTTTAAGTTAACCTTAATCGTCCCTCGCTTAAAACTGAAAGGAGCGAAGGGCGGCATGAAAGACTGGAGAGGCGAGGTGAAACAGGCAGGTAAGACGACAGGTGAGATTAAGGAAGAGTCTCGGTTCTCGCTTTGCATGACAATAGTTGTCAGGGAAAGAGTAATGAGGGGCCGTATAATTAATATTATCGTGACAGCCAGTAGAGGAAGAGAGAGATGGATGACTACAACGATAACATGCTCTGATCTTGCACCCTCTGCAAATTTTATTCCGGATGTTTGTCTTTCAGCGTGAAATTTAGCATTCTCCGGATAGTTTCACCTTCATTCTGATCCATTCCCTCTTCATGAGTGCCTTTGCGCTTTTTTGTTTCCTTGGTCTATGTTGGAATTTTGATTAGTAACAGCCAGCGGTCATCACTGCAGTCTGCTTATCAAGAATTCGTAATTTAAAGGTGAGTGGGATGAGTTGTGCACTACCAGTAAATTGTTTTATTCAAAAACTCTGCTGTTCGTCAAAACTTCGACTCCTCTTCCAGGTAGGATTGTTCTGTGTGGCACTCGAAAGCACAACCACAGGCTAGGCATGAAGTGTGGATGAGTTTGTGAATATTCCTGTCTATATACTATGGATTAAGGTTGGTTAATATTTCTTGAATGAATATACTTATTATAAAATAACGCATGCTGAAATCTAAGCTCTTGGTATAAGAGCTATCTTTAAATACGTTCGGCACAAGCTCTGCAGAACTTGTTAAAAACACTCGAGGAAACAGAGAACGTGCTAATAGTTTTGTTTGTACGTTTAGATGTGATACGGGAATTAAGTTGGGGGCCGAGAGACCCAACCAAGCCTATAAATGTTGCTGATTCTAAATATAGAATGAAGTAATGTTTAAGTATGTGGCTGTTGTAGAAGGCTCTTGCAACAGGAAATGTTTTCGTCTTTTAACGAATTTATTTGAACAGGGGGGAAAAACATTCAACAGGATTCTAGGAATCGCTCCCAAGGACCTTCTCAATAAGGTCATAGACTATCGTGAATGGTGGAAATTACAATACCCCCCCACATACGTTTTTTGTTTATATAAAATCAGCTTTATCCAAAGAAATACGATGTTTAACAAATGCACTTAATTAATAATTTATTTTGATAACTTAAAGAAGAAAACATCAATCACGTTACATTCTGTGTTTAAGAAGAATAAATTCAGGCTGAAGGTAATAAGAGATCCGGGATTTCTTTCCTTCGTGGCATATTTGCATTATAAGAGATATCACATGAAATGTACCATTAGATAAAGGTGTGGTTAATTAACATTTCTTAAAATGGAATGAAAGACACTGTCCCCCCCCCCTTTCGCTCCATATTACGTGGGAATATACCATATATTTATCGAGTTAGCTAGGATGCAATAATCTTGTTCATTGATTTTGCACACCTTTAGAACATTTTTCCACATTTATTTACACTTCATAAATTCTTCTGCCAGGAATGTTAACAGTGGCATAAATGTGGAGCGTCCTTATTTCGGCGATGACTACGTTAGATATCCTCGGTGCGTAGAACCGCTGTTGCCTTTATTAATAGCAACTTCGTGACAAGTTGGTTAATGAACTGTGCAAATGCAGGTAATTCGTGAGTTTCTTCGTAAAAAATCCTGGCAGAAGCGCAGAAGACAGCGTTTTTGCATCGACAGCGTAACAGTGTCTTATTTGGTATTAAATTCGTTATCTAAATGCTACTGTTGGATAAAATATGTAACACAGTGCTTATTAAACCTTAATACGTAATACTGAAAGATTTTAATTTCTTTACAGCGTAATAATATGTTGCTCTTTAAATGAAAAAATTCCCTGCTGTTTACATTTGTCTAATTTGGTTAACATTGGACGGTGTGGATATCAAAGGAACAGGAAAGGAAGGTCTTAATTAGTTCTTGGACACTCTTAGCATATTGTATAACCCGACTCCATGGAGTTACGTTAGCCACAGTAGAAATGTCTATTTTGAGAAGGAGGGGGCTAAATTCAAATACTGTCATATCCATTATGAAAATAAACAAAATATTGCATTCCATACAGGATTAAATTCTGGTATTACGCCCAAGAATTATATTCATCTGACGATTCTCGCCGATAACGGTGATGAACACCACCAATTATATTTAAAATTGCTAAAATATCTAGATCGAACTGTCCCTTTCGATAAGCCAATTATTTCCCAAGTTGTTCCAATAGTTCATATGCCTGAGGATCATGGCTAGAAGATGACTTCATTGATAATGAAGTAAAAATGATCTAGAAAGGGAATCTTTTTTCTTAATTCAAGCTATACGTTCTCCTTTTGTTGAGGATTTAATCGAATTTTGTTACTATGAAACGTCATATCACAGTACAAGTCATGTGATTCGACTAATGCTGGCTTTACTATTAAGTCGTTGTGATGTGGCTTTCCTTCTCAGATCTTAATTTGGTCAGAACTCAATAACCTTCTGCTCTTAATTTGTTAATATTGATACACACACACACCACTTTATTCTTTTAATGCTCCAGATCTTTGCGTCTTCTAATTTTCATCCAATTAGCTCGGTCAAGGAGTTTGAACCGAGAATAATTGTGTGGGTGATCGTCATATGTGTTGGATAGCTGACAAAGCGGGGAATTGACGAGCAGTGTGGTTGCAGTTAAGCCTGGACATAAACTGGAAAATCCAGCAAGGCGTGCTTTCCCAACACGCTGTGCGGTCCTTAGAGTGAAGTTAGTCATTGCTCCCCTTTTAATTAAAACGCATTCTGATTTGCGAAGTGATTAGCTGATCTTTTAGCACAATCAGCGAAGATTTTGGTAGTGAAGTGCGAATGCTGTTTACCGTTAATCTTGCAATAAATTGATTTAACTAATATTCTAATACATTTGATAGGAAGCAGTTTTTGAAGACAAACGTTATTTTAACCCTGTTGATATCCTGTGAACTTATTGGGAAAAAAACCAGATTGATCGCTATGCGTATGGTACGAGCTTTTCTGGCTAAATAAAATAGCTGGAAGATCCCCAGAAAGATAAAATTACAAAAGAATTTCCCTCAGGGTAGTGATTAGAAGCGAAAGAATTCCATGTTTTTTGAGGTCAGAATTACGTTTCTGTTCTTATGTAAATCATGCACTCACTAGAGGGCGCTTGGATAAGTACTTCAGAATAGAGGAAATCCTGGGAGACTGCACGGTTGATGAAAGTGTTGAGCCTACACTCGCAGTTAATTTTTTTCAACTTCCTTTCGCGGCTGCTAGAAAAACTGGTTGATTCAGGGAACGATCTTAGCTCGGCTACTCATTTCTTTTGCTTTTGTCAGAGTAAGATGTGTTCTTTCTCGCCGTCTTTATAAAGAGCGATGGAAATTTTCTATCTTAAGGTTTCTTAATAGCTCCTCAAGATTATACCTTTTTATGTACCAAATTAATTTCACTGACCACCTACTCATTAAACTGGTATTTCAGTTTCTTAAATTAAAAATATCCTTATTGATATACCACTGTTAAGTGGATTTTGTTCGTCAAGTAAATTCTTCCATCTACTAATTTCCTATGATAATTTCAATTTAATGCTGCACCCTACATTTATAAATCTCTTCCTCATGGAATAAACGAAACATTGCACAAGTTTATCAGTTCAGCTGTTTTGTTTTTTTTCCTCTCTGCTTGGTCTATTTGGCTTTCCTTCCCCTGGAGGGGAAATCATTTTGACCTTTCACTTGACCCTTGTCCTATATCTGCTTTCCTGCACCATCCCTGAGCTATTGATGACTTTTTTCATTGCCGTTTAGCTGTTTCGGAAACCCCTGTTATTCGAGGTTTTTAAACTAGCGCTCGGAGCATCAAAGGGTAGCTGTCCTCAGATGTTTTTGTTGGCGTTCCGTTCTGTGACCTCTCATTTAGTGCCTTTCGCACTTACCTCATGATATGAGGTACTTAAGATGTTTATATAAGGAAGATTTGAGTCCTCTTGCTGATAAGATTTTCGTTTACATTGAATTTAACAATGCAACAGTGTTTCTAGATGAAGTAAATTGTCATTATGTATGTCAAAAATTTGCTTATTGTTTTATAGGCATCAAATAATAACAATTCGCTTTTAAGTTCTTTAATTTTTAATTTATGTGGAACTTGCTAAAACAAATTCTTGAAAGTTCCATTTTTTTTTTCTTTTCAAAAATAATACGCGACTTCAGAATTTGATCAGAAAATTTATTAATGTTCAGATTCATTTGAGAAAGGGGAAAATTTCACGGCCAGTTTAAAACTACATTTTTTGAATATGATAACTAACGAATTTTAAATATTTTTGGGTATCATACTAATATAGATTACGATGTGTATTTGAGCAGTAAACTTGTTAATATGGATAAGGAGGTAGTCCTCAACTCATATGTCTTGTTCATTTCTACATCGTGAAGACGGCCTGATTCATCGCAGCAGGATGAATTTTCTGGAATTTCATGTTTACATAGCGGAACATGCTAATTCCACTACTCTTGTGCTGTTAGCCATCAGCACTTGTAGTGTTTCTGGAACATACGAGTTTTTCTTAAATTTGAATTATCTTAAAACTTATCTGAACACCGGCATTGAAGTGCATTGTTTTTCCTCATTATAGTCATCTGTAAAGTAGGGAAAGTGTTTCCATCTATGCCAAAATCTAGAGTAATGTTTAGTCTTAATTGAAACCAACAATTTGAGTGCGATAGATACGATTAAATGCATTACTGCTTTCATACGTTACCTTTCATTGCTATGTGACATTCTGTAATGTCCTAAGATCTATTAAAACTTCATGCATACAAAAATCTACGAAAATACCAAACTCTTAATGAACCGTTTCGATTCGTATGTAACATTCGAATTACAATGTATATTATACTTGACAACAGATTGTTGTTTTAATCCTTTATCCGTGCATAAATAATATACTTCGATAACCAAGCGGAACAAAATACACACTCTTATTACAACTGAAAATTTCCATGTACGTTTTCGGTCCTTTTGGTCATATTAAATAAAACTGATATTTCGAACTCATCGGTGATTTTGGTATCATCTGATGACGAGGGGTGTGAATTGCTAATAAATATGAAACGCATGATGGTTCCTTTTTGTTCATTTGAGAAGAAAATCGTAACTCAAGTGAACGAATTTTTGCATTTGAAACTTTCAATGGTTTATCTTCGTCCAATTCATAACCAAAGGAAGCGGATGTAACTTGCCATGCTAATATATAAGGAGGAACTCAACCTTGAGTTATTCAAGCAGGAGGTTTCTTTAGAATGAGAGACCATCTGCCACTAATAATTTATTACTTCGCTGTCATGCGAAGCCCAGCTAGGGACTTGCGCATTGCTGAAGAAATAATTACGAAGCTATTGAAAATATTTTTACTCAATGTGGGTGTACTCTACCAAAGAGTATTATGCATTATTTATATGGCTGTATGGCCAGGAGATAACAAATTGACATTTAATGTGGTAAACCATTACGTACAGTTATCGAAGTTTTACTGTATCTAGTTTACTTGATTCTCGAATTTGACATCCGGACGTTCTTCTACTCCAAAAGACGATCTTTGATGTTTAATTCACGGGAACTTCCTATGAGTGCAAGAAAACTTTTGTATCAAATAGTTTCTGACCATTGATTTGGAACTGCGAAGAACGAACACGACTTTGAAAAATGTACCTTCGATTTTGTAGGTCATTCGATACAGCTGGTGAAGTAAAAGAAAACAAGAAAGAACTGCACGTGCTAATGGTTTCTAGAAACTTCCGAAGACATTCGTTTTTTGCTGTCATGATAGTAAAATACTATCATGCTTCGACTTCTGTGTACACTGCATTTATCGAAGGTCATCCGGCGATACCCACTCTGTTTCCATCTCGATATACGAACCGTTAACCCCATCACCTTTTTAGGTGATGGGCTAAACTTTAGATAATTCAGAACCAACTCTACTATAGAGACCAAATTTAATCCACTTCAAGACTCCAGTAAGCAGCAGCCCACTAAGCCAGGAAAATCGTCTATCACCAAAATCTATCACGAACACCCATGACTCAATCGATTCTAAAACCAATTTGGATTGATTCAATCTGTAAATAATTCTCTGTAAAGATTTTGAAACGGTAGTTGTAATCAAGGCTGAAATAAGCAAGACTGTGCACCAGTTGTATTATGTCTATTAATTGTGTGTAATTTCCGTCTTCCTCTTTAGCGGTATGGGAAAAAAAATCTCAGATTTTCTGAAAGGAAAGCGATGCAGCTTCATGCCTCACCCACCGCCAACATATCTGCAATAAAATTTGAAAGGTTTCCATGTGCGTTTTATGACAACCGTGGATAGACAGGCGTCCTCAACCTTTAATCAGGTAACAGCTTTACAATGACGTCACTAGCAGTTGAGCAACTTTTTTTTTTTTTTTATCGCACTGTATCTGAGCCAAGATTACAGAATTTACAGTTCGCATTGGGTTACGTGCGGTGTGGCTTGGCAGCGTTCCCGAAACATCCCCGACACAAACAGAACCTTTGTTCAACTATCGAGACGCGAGACTGCGTGTTGCTAAATGCTCTGACATTTTCACTTCGTTCTCAGATGGATATTTTGTATCCTCGATATCGGAGAAACGGTCGGTACTAACGCTGACGGCATGTTTCTTCGTAACTCTGTGGAATGACGGCTCTCCATCTCACGCTTTAGACTTTTTTTTTCTTTTCTTGTCGCGAGAAGGATGCCGATTTCTCACCTTTTGCTGCTCGAGCAAAACAGTGTACCAATTTATAAAAATGAAGCGACGGCGATAATCTTAACGGTTACGAAGGAATTAGAAAGAAATTTTGGAGGAGGAAGATAATTATACGGGAGAAGCGTGGAACTGTCTTACACGAGATGTAGAAGGAACCATTTTTTCAATAATTTAATTTAAAACGCAATCTAACTTTTTATTGTAACTACCATATTTAGACCGCTAAAGTTGTTCAAAATTGATAACACGTAATAGCTTCAACTGTCACATTAAAACAAAATAAAAAAATATAAAAAACAAAGTAAGTGATAGCTCTGTCTTTTAAACGCTTGTTTTGTTGATAACATTATTCTTATAAGGTTGGTGATTCCGAAATTAACCACTTCGGTAGCTGGTGCCTCATACCGTATTTCAAGTAATGGTTTGCGGTCTCGTTTATAAAACTCCATTCTTAATCGATTTCCATTAATTTAGTATTTATTTAAATAAACATCTCTCAACATGTATTAAAGCTTCATATGCAATATATCGCTTCTTATAAACGCAAGTGATTATTAAGAAATCGGGCTGTGAAAGCAGTATCGTTCTTCTATAATTATATTCAACAGAATTCTTCGTGTGTTAGCAAAAGAAAGCTATGAGACGTTGCAATGATTGCTATTCTTGACTTCTCCCTGAATATGCAAGCCCGTCTCCTACATAATTATGGTCTTCTGCTTAATACCACAACCCTCTTAACAATTTTAAATTCCCTCCCACCCCAAAATCATCTTCTAGTTTAGTGTTGAATATAAATTTAAGTTCACACATTATTGATGGAAGAAAAAGAATTAAACTAGTAAGCATTAATAGGATTTCAAAATGAATTTTCTTAATACGATGGCCATCTAGATTATAACTGACTTAACTCAGATCGTATAAGTTTATTGTAAAGATTACTGGAAATACAGGGCAGGGGAAGAGAGCCAGAGAACGGAGCGGAACAGCACCACGAACTAATTAAGCTGCTTGTTGTCACTTGCGAAAGAAACAAGACCACGAGGTGGCGCCTATGTAAAAATGGCTCTAATTGTGAGTAGAGAAATCTTAGCCACCTGGTCATCCTACGCATTGGGTGTTGGCTCCCAAATTAAATCTGGCTCCGTCCACTTGGAAGATGTAATCATAACTGATTGATTGGATTGTTGCGTTCTGTCGCCCACAGAATTCGGTAAATGGACACCCACCATGGCACCCCATGCGGAGACGATGGACACTAAATGGATGGCTTCCTTAAACAGTGCGTGCTACTCACGTAACAGATCAGTGGTTTGTATCCTGTTGTCGGTGTGTACACTGGAATTAAGGCGCAACAGCAGGGAATGATGAAAGAAGGACAACTGAAGGGGGATAGAGGAAAATGAGCACATAATAGCAGCGGAAGGATGGGGAGGGAACAAAGTATCTCTCATGAGAGTACAAGAAAGGAAAACATTTGCTTTATTATACAAAATAGCTTTCGTCATCGAAACACGACTAAGAACGGCTATGGCTGTCTTTCTCTATGGAGATGTCAGCTGATTCCAAGGGCTATCCCCAGAAATAACCTTGATCTTGCAGTAGGTCACTAAATTTGGAGGAAAATAACTCTTTGCACCCTTTACTTAGCGCTGTTCCTTACTCTCTGGAACACGGTAATCAGCCCTTAGCGGTGTCTTTTGAATTATCAGAAAACTTCAATATATAATAGAGTACATGATTGTCTTCTGGATTGCTGCTTGCAGTCATTTCTGTTCCAGCAGTTAGTTTCACCTAAGAGTGCAGAGAACCGCAACAGGTTAGACAGAATTCAATAATGGAATTATTGACTCCCTCTTTCCAGGGCGAGAAAGGGTTGCCTCTGGAATCAGTCACAATCCTTGTTCAGTATCACTTTGGCTATCTCTGCAATATCATTTTTTTTCAGAAGGCAAAAATAGATCATAATTTATACCGAAGAACTTTCATGTCCACAAATCTGTATTGTCCAATCTTATTGTACTCCACTCTTTTCATTATCAATCTTCAAACAATGGTTTGGGATTGAAGCTAGAAAACAGTTGCTATCTAGACGCAACTTCGTGCCAATTAGAATCGTCTTAGAAGTATATGTTCTGATTAACCATCTCTACAAGCATATAAAATTAAAGACCTTGCAACTCGCAGCCGTTTCACCATTTAACACTCTTCAGCTGACGATTAGCCCCTTGATGATACAACAGTTATGTTTGTCTGCTGTGTTCTGCTTGATGGGCCTCCTTGACGAAATTATGAAGAAAACGACACAACATTTGGCTAAAAACCTAGATTCGAATCTTTTTATAGCATACGAGGAACATCTTCTTCACGCATTAGATGTAGTATCTGTTGCGACCAAGACTTCATCTTCTTTAATAATATCTTTTAATCTTTTTCTAGGTCTTCCTGTTCTTCTCTTATTCTTTGGTTTTCAACTGTAGACCTGTTTTATTATTCTATCTTCACTTTTCACGTATTCAGTCCATTTTATTCTTCGGGTTGCTACCCAATTGTTCATTGCTTGTATTTCACACTTTTTTCTTATATCTGTATTTTTTATTTTATCTAATCTAGTTTTATTTACTATTTTTCTTAATATATTCATTTCACCTGTGTTTAACATTTCTCTTGTTTCCTTTGTTTTCATTTGTCTAGTGTCTGGTCTTGTTTCTGAATTATATGTCATAATAGGCCTGATTACTGCTTTATAAATTCTGGTTTTTCTCTCTACTCTAAGATGTTTATTTTTCCATATTGTTTCATTCAAGCATCCTGATATTCTTGCGGCTTTTGCAACTTGTTCTCTGAATTCTAGATGTGACCTTCCTTCCCAGTTCAGTTGAATAACTAAATAGTTGTAATTCGTTATTTGTTCAATAATAGTACCACAAGGAACATAAGGACTTTTTTTTAAAAAATTAAGGTGATTATCATTTAAAGTTTTTTTAAAAAAATCTTACGAATATAATAGTTTTTCATCTCGGAAACTTTGTCTTAGACAAACTAGCCCGATAATTCACATATCCGAGTATGTATGTATGCTCTTAAATATATATACTCGGATCTTAGGGTATACTTTTTTATCCTTAACACTACTAATTGTATTTTCTTGAAAGAGACAAGATTTTTGCACATTATCTTCAATTTTGTTTGTACATTATCTTCAATAATGTGCATTCTGCTGATGTACAATTATCTAAGTTAACGGTACCGAATTTGTAAGCCCTTCTGGCTTAAATAATAGCGTACTGTGACCACCTGGTAGAAAAATGTATGCTTAGTTTTGCCTCTGCATTTTCACTTTAAGATTATTATCTTGGTACCTTGTTAGTCTGTTCAAATGGCGAGTAATTTTGACAACTTATTGACCTACAAGATATCAGCGTCAATTATTTTGACTTTTTTAATCAGTCAACTAACAAACTACTTTGATTACGAGATCATTTTAGAAGTAAGACTTAATCAAGTTGCAAGAACCGGGAAATGTGTCGATAATGCCTACCATTATTGGGACTTAAACTCTTCTAAAAAGGAAAAACGTTGATACATAGCAGTTGCTTCTATTTTTAAAAATAAATTTTCTGACATGATTTAATTTTCTCTTCGGCCTTTTGACTGGAAAGTTTGTGCGCTACATGGTATGAAGAAATGTCTAGCATTTCCCCTCAACACTGTTTTTTGTCTCAGAACTGCTACAGAACGTCTGCGCAATTTTGGATATCTTGAAGATCAAGATAATTGTATACCAGAGTGCTTTTCACATAAAGAATAAAGGAAACAATGTCTTATATCCGCACAATTAATTTTCTAATTCTGAAATGCTTGCCAAAGTTTCACGGTCGATCGCCATATAGTTTTTCTTTATTCCTCCCGAGCAAAACTAAACGACAGCTTAGCACAGTTAAGTATGTCAGGGTTACTAAAGTGAGGCCTGCACATAACTAGGAAAGAATGTCAAACACTTCTTTGCTGTCATCTATCAATTTCATGATGGCTTATGGGACATAAATTTAATCGTAATCTGCTTCGTGGAACAATATTTAAGCAATACATTTTCATTTTTCTTCCTTCAGAGTAGACTTGATGTGCTGAAAAATACCTCGGGAGCGTACTTTCCAAAATAGATAATTAACCCTTCATACTTGTTCACTAAACATAAGTCATGGGAAAATTGACCGCATTTCGCTTTTGCAAGTATAACAATTCATAATGAACGAGCAAAACTAATAATTACCAGTAGTTAAAAGCCATTTAGCCAAGTGGATAATATGCTTGTTAAACTTTGCTGCGGCTGTTTTGTACCATAAAATGCAAAACAAAATAACAAAATGCTTTCCATGTCCTTGGTAATAACTTGAAATAATTACTCCGTTCATTAAATGTACAGTATCGTGATATTTTTAATAGATACCATACACGAGAGGTTGAAGAAAACCGCTTGTACATTAATACTGTATGTGAGATGCTGAGGGATGTTAGAGAAGGAATGTATTGATACTTGCAGATTGTAGCTGTTTGGGATACTTCACGTGGAAGGCTGTTCCAGAGAACAGAAGTAGATGGAATAAAATAGAAAGAGGAAACGTAAGTTTTCGGTTTGTTTGCAGTTGCACTGAGAGAGGGATGTCGGGTAGCTGCTGTTGTTTTTCTTTCAGCGGAAAGAGAAGAAAGGATAGTTGGCAGTTTGGTTGAAAGAGTTCACGTGGAAGTATCTGTGGAAAAGACACAGCTGTGGCTGTCGTCAAGAATTTTAGGGATATTTTGAGTGCACTATCATAAATATGTGTGCAGTATTCCATTGGACTGAGGGTTTGTACAGCGTTAGCAGCTGGATAGATAAAACGTAGCATTCTTCAGCGTGGGAAAAATGCCTATTTTTTTAGAAGCCGAGGAAACATATTGATATGTTTATGCCATGATAGGATGCATATAAATATCACAAAAGGAAAAAATCTGATTATCTGTGCTTATTTTTATGTTTCCTTTTCCCTTTTAGAAGAAGAAGAAGAAAAGCAAATCTGCGTTTTGATGATATTGAAAGTGACCAGGTTATCCCATTTGAAGGACGATATGGAGATCAATGCTTACAGTACCAGTTGCACACGATCATGAGACTTGAGATGCCTGAGCGCTGCACGGTTTCTCGAATGAGTAAGAAGAATGAAGTGCATATCAGCAGAGCTATGGATAGGATTATTAGTGAGTTAGAGTAGGTAATTTCTGCATATGAGAAAGAGGGTGGGTGATAGAATAGAGTCCTTATGTCTTCATTGGTGATGGTCAAAGAAAGGATGTCATCCACCATGACACGCAATAAACGACCAGAGAAAACTGACTACTCGATTACACAAAATGACAAGTTTACCATAGTGTGGTGGCAATTTACTGAGCAAGTCTATTAGCCAAACGCAGTCAACTGTGCTGGAATAGGCACGAACGAGAGCAGTTCCATGTTTTTGCGTCTTTCCATTGGCACGTGATGTAAGATGAGGGGGGGTCATTGATTAAATGATAGGCCTCCAGATAGTGAAGTCGATAGCTAATGACTTCCTTTATTATTTGGGAGAGGATTGAGTTGGCCATCGGTCAGTATCTGGATAGCAGACTTGTCTCCTTTTTTTGGAATTAGTTCGCTATATGCCTAGTTTCACGCTTTAGGATAAGTGCCAGCGCAGTATAAAATTGTAGAGATGATATAGTGTTAGTTTTGGGGCACAAATATTGAGTACAATTAGAGAGATGTCATCAGGTCCGGAAGACTTTAGTGTCTAAGGTATTCGGTATTCTTATACCAAATTCTTCTTGCTGAAAAATCATAGGCGGCATATATGCTGTTTCTAGTAGACGAAAAGGCAAATCGCCTTTGTCATCTGTGCAGCATCTGGAAGAAAAGTGATGTTAGGAGATCGACTTTATCTTAAGGTGCTATAATAGTGGTCTACCTGGATAAGAGAAAGGTGGACGGAAAGTGTGCAGAAGTTGTGTGCGTTGATCCTAGCAAAGAGACCAGAAAAGGTGATTTCCATTTGGACAGAAAGCGAGTTTTCTGCTATTGGCCATTTTTAAGTCAGATTTCAATTTGCTGACTTCTGTTTTGCCTGCTTGAGTATGAAGCTGGGATTTTTGTTGCTAACCACTTGCGGCATGCTGAATGTTTTTTTCTTAATGTTTGGTATTAATTTTGTTAATTTATAGCTTATATAAAGTAAGGGGGGGGATTTTAGGTGAAACTGTGAACCATGTCGGTGAGGGGTATGTGTAACTCTCTTAGAGCAGATCTTTAGATCAGAAGAATGGAAGAAATCAGGTCATCGAAAGGAAGAGTAGCAGTTGTCCTCCTACTTGGTACCTTTTGTAGTGCTAAAAATAAGATTATGAGTGGCTGTGAAAAGGCGATTCTGTGATAGAGGAAACTTCCACAAAATTGTGATGGGGTGCCGACAAGAGGGGTGATCTACAGTATATCTGGATGGAGAACTGGTTATCGAAAGATCAAGGGTATTGAGAGAGAGTTCAGGTTGGAAGATGTACGATTTGCGTTAGTTTATTGCTTGTTGCGAATACTTCCGCATCTCGTGCATCTTGATGAGTGGTGTTTGGTAAAGGGAAGCCAATTGGAGGTGTAGACATCGCCTAGGAAAATGACTTCACCATTTGGATAGCTGCATTGTAGAGAGTCAAGCTTCAGGAATAAGATGAAGAGGTAAGAGTGTTTCGAAATTTAAAGATCAGTAAATACAATATTTTGCAACGGAATGAGGGAAAAGGAAAGCTTAAGTCAGAGGAGATGAATTCTCAGGCAAACAATGTCCTATCTCACAAAGGCATCGGTGCCATCCGTGTGGTGAAAATATTCATGCAATTTTGGACGCTACAGCAGCAACAGTCCACTTTGTTTTAAGTTTCTATCAAGAATGGGGTAGACTGATGTTTAAGTGATGATGTACATCGTGTATATTGGCATTTATTCCACGGATGAAATTCTTACATAAGATTATCATTTTGTAAGAATATTTGCGTGGAAATACTGCTTGGAGAAGAGGGAGACAGATACCGGAAGCTCTACTCTTGAGACAAAATATGAGCTTCCCCACTTCATGCCTCCAAGAAGAAGGGTGTGATATTTCTCATGGTAAATTAATCACACCTAGGATAGTAATGAGCAACTATTAAGTGCTTTGGAAATTATTTCAGATGCGATGAATTATGCACCTTTTGATAGATAGATAGATAGATAGATAGATATATATCAAAAAGCAACCACTTCATTATCTTATGGCCAAAAGTTCGAAGCTTGCTTAAATATTTATAAATATCAAATTTCATATGATTTGCTTACATTAAAAGTACCTGACATTGCTTTCTTGTAATGCTTATCTTTTTAAATTCAGTTATTTTGTTAATTTTGTTAATTTTTTTTCGGCTGTATCTCTTCAGTTTTACTGTGCGTGTTTTGAGATTACGTAATTTCCTCAAGTAGTCAAAGTATAAACTTTCTAGTTGAATCTGAAATTGTTTTTCCTGCCTTCGAATACGAAATAAATGACTGAGAGATAACCATTATAATTCCAGTTCGCCACTAGCAATCTTCCTGATAGCTTTTGACTTTAGCATAATTAAATTTGTTTGTGTCCTTGTGAAGAGCCGAGAATTCGTGTTAAGAAATGTTTCGAGCAGTTAATGAGTAAGCGTGAAGATGAAGCACTTCTTGAGGAGATGGAAAGCATTGTTATTGCCTTTTGCTGAGGTAATGAATGCTCAAGCCATTGCTAAATATAAAACTTCGAGGTGTTATTTTGGGGATTAGGAATCTTGTGCCGGATGTTAGGACGAGTTAGCTGAAACTCATCCAACCCTTCTCTGGTTTAGGCGGAAAAAAAAGGAAAAAAAAGTGTCTTGTATCAACTTTAACTTGTTAAAACCACAGTCTTCTGACATCATTAAAGAACCAAATATGCACATCCTCTTACAAATGAGTCTTGGAACCTCTTTTGGAGTGTTTTTGTTTCACATTTTTCCCCTGAACTGTTTGTAAAAAGATGCTTTTTCACGCTTGCCTACGTGCAGAATAAAAATTCGAATCATAGTTGTCTGCGTGCTTACATTAATGATATTTACTCTTCTAGTCAGAATGCCAGTCATTTTAAAGAAAAAAATTTCCATTCAGCTTTGGTTCAGTGGAAAGGCTGATTGCACCAGGAAGAAAAATTTTAAATGTAGAGAAAGTGTCTTCAGGATGACTAATAAGATTTAATTTTCGCCAGAAAATGAAGATATCAAAAGTGCTGGATAGATTTTATAGTGGAAAAATGAATGATTTTTTTATCAGTTGAATGATGCTCATTACCTATCGATTTCTAACTAATCAGTTTATGAATTATTATTGATAACTTTCTCGGTATACTGTTTCAGTGTGTTATGCATTCAAGTGAACTGCAACACCACCTTTTGAATTCGGTACTCCAGAAGAGTTTTTTTACGAAAATCTTGCTAAAACTGATTTGTCATTTACACAAATTACTTAACACAGTGGCATCGTCACATATGTCAATTATTTAATGTATTGGAAGTGACTTTTTTCCATTTTCAACTTAACTTTTGTCATTAGTAACCAAACAGATTAGTTTAGTACGCCACTCATCGCTTTACCAAATGCGTCACGCTTCAGGTGTGTCAAACTACCTGTGTTCTAGATATATGACTTGACTTAAACTGAACTCCTTAAGTAGATTAATTAAGCAAAGCTAAGCACCGTCCGTTGAAATTACTGCAACATTTATCAGTGATTTAAATTTTACGAAACAACTTTTGCTGTCATTAATGAAATGACGCCGTGCAACGACTCAGGAGACATTGATTTAGACGCAAGATAGAACACACTTGTTAATATTCGTTAGATGGCGCTGTTCAAGTAGTCATTAGCTTGCATGATAACATAATTATTATTTTGCACACGTGTGAGGATGGAATTTATCTGAATGCACATGTGCTTGTAGGGACAGTTACATGTTTCTTGGAGACTTTTTCCTCCGGGAGAAGGAGGCGGGGGGGGGATTCTCTTATTTTCCTGTGGTATCTTGCAACTATAAAATGCGTGTAATAAATACTTTTGCTGCACATTTAAGCATCTATTTAAAATTTCAAATATCAGTTATTGGCTCATAATTTACGTAACTCTGAGTTACGTAAATTGTTGCAACATAAACGTATATTGTAACATTTGGTGTATTTAGAGGTATTGATCTTAAGGGATGTGCATTCTGTTGGCTTCCGCTTTCATACCCAATTAATTCTTTAGTTTAGGTTGATTTCATAATTCTTAATACTTCTAAGAATAAAAGTAATTGATAAATCAGATGCTTTAACTAACTTCTTTAACATCTCAATTTTTCTAACTTCTCAAGATCTAAATCTTAATTTAAGTACATAATTTCAGAACTCATTCTTTATACAATGTAATACCATATATAAGTACATTTTAGCAGCTCGTAATTTCGAACTTTTATTTTTTATGGTGTTTTCTTTTATCTTAATAGCACTTATATATGTGCGTTGCGCTAACTCATATTTTGTAACCCGAGTTCGGTTGGTACTATCAGAAGGCTAAGGAAAAAGTACCGACTTGTTGCCCTCCCGCATTCAGTTTACTTTGCATATTATCATGACTACTCGTTTCTTCACTCCATGCTATTTACAAATCTTAAATGAGAAAGACACGCTTTCAAAAGCTTTCTATATGTCGCTGTTCTGCTTATCAATTTCTCTCTTTCAAATATCATAAATTACTTCAGAATTTAGATACCGAACCATGGAGATTGGACCAGTATAGCGCATGTACGACTAACTGTTGCACTAAAGTGTGTTTTTATTCTGCGTTAATACTTTTTGCATAAATTTATGACATCTAACTACCTATTTAGTTATGTTGCTGTCTGTTTTTCTAAAAGCCTCATCAAAGCTTAAAAATTATCTCTCAACACTGGATATATAAATATCAATTAAAAGATCGGATAGGTTTTAAGAATTCTAGATTTCTATTTTCATACATCATCTAACAAGCATGAACCCTCCAATTTGGTTGTTGTATTTCGTTAATCCTAGTAACTTCTTTAATATTCGGATTATCATTATTCCATGAACATTTAATGAATAACCATGCCAACTTTTTTGACAAGTGGATACTATAACCGCTTGGCTACTTATTTGAACTACTTTAGATCTCACGAGTGGCTTCAAAAAGTTCACTGCTTGGCTTCTAGAGCAGTTTCTGTATTACGTATTTTTTATTTGTAAAACATATAAAAATTAAAATATGAAAACCGTTAACCTGTCCACAGCATCAATGCACTCTAGAATTACAACCTCGCTTGGGTTGAGAGACAAAAAAGACCGGTATATTTACTGGTTGCGTTGGCTTAAATGCTTTTCATTTCATTCAGTTCGTCTTCCAGTGGGGTTTTTGCAGGCAAAAAAAACTTAAGGTGGTTTCATTTTTCATTGTGCTACAATTCCCACAATTAATAGAAACTTTAAGTGGTCTGTAAAACTTTAGGCGAAAGAACAGCGTTATATCTGACCTTGGCAGCACATACACAGCAACCTAACACCAAGCTGCGAGTTTCTAACCTCAGTGGAAGGGAATGCGAGAAGCAAAAAAAAAAAAAAAAAAAAAAAACGAATTTAGAAATTCCTCATCTTTCTTCTATTTTATCCATTGTTGTCTTCATCTGAAATCACTATTTTAATAAGCTTTCCCACTCATCCATTTCAACTTAATGGTAAAAAACCGTTTAATTCTTTCTTTAGCATTATATGTGCTTAGTTTTATGCGTATTGTATTTACTACCCTTAATCTTTATTAAAAATTCTTCAGTAAAGATAGATTGTTTACTTACCTCATTAATTGCTTCCTCCTTCCATAACTAAACTACAAACTTACCCGATATTTAATTTATTTTCATTTCTGATTAATCCGTTTTCTGATTAACCTCTTATCTGTTTTGTTTCTTCAAATCTTTTGTCTGTAACGCTTCCTTTATGCAACTGAATTTCTTTTCTAGCATCTCTTATTCTTTAATTTGTTGTGGAAATCTTAAGTTTACTTTTAATTTCATTCCCCTCCCTCTTCTCATCCCAATATCGCTTACTATATCGCCTTCTCTCTCTCTCTCTTTAATTCCGAGCACCACTTCTGATTATAAATTCATTTGTTCAGAAGGAAAGCTTTCCATACCGTCTACTGTCGCCCGTTTCTCCTCCGCCTTATTTCTACAGCAGTTCTTTCATTGCCCATAAACCCAAGGATCAAATTTGAGACTCCTTTTAGAGCATTCAACTCACTTCTAAGTTACTTTCCCAGTTTCATTACCATCAAAGCAGCGCACTTTTAGATAATTTTGTCTCGAATGTTTAGTAGAACCGTACTCACAGTTTCCCACTCGGTCCATGCTGTCATCAGGGATAGATCACAGGGGTCTTAACCCAGGATCCCATTTCGAGGCTTCAAAACTTTGAAAAGAACACAAATTGGATTTTCGTTTTTATATTCTACTTTGGATAACTGATAATAGAGTTTGCTGTTCTCATAACGTTTGAATTTTTTATATGAAGTCAACTTATATAGTCGGTTTAGTGTTGTACATTGGCTTTTCAATAAATATATCACATATCCAGAAGATATTTTTTTGTTTATTTAAAATTTACTTAATTTTTAGGTATTTCTTTTCAATATCCACCACCATAAATGGCGTACCAGTTTTATATGGCAGTTCTGTAAGAAATAAATCGGCTTTTATTACTCATCTTAGCATTTTACAGTCAGATTAAAAAAAAAAAAGAAATTAGACGTGTTCTGCAAATGGATTCAAGTCGCGGTCTATGGCTCCTAGTTGGTTTGAAACCGCGGGTCTTCTATTACAGTTTAATAAAGATTGTTTTCCTGTGTATTTCGGTTATTTGGTACTTTCCTAGTTATCTTCTCTTTTTGGTTCAATTAAAATAATTAATCCTTAATTTCCCCAAATTTATCAATACCTCAAAGCTCCACTTCGACTTTTAAGTTAATTGGGTGGATGGTCTATTTGCTGAAGGTTACGGTATGTATTCCATTTTTACAAAACTGAAAAAACGGCTAAATATTCTGTTCATCGAATACTTCACAAATTCAATATCAAGCATTGATGTCAGATAACTTTTAGCATCCCAAAAACAGCAAATATATGATCTCTAGTTCAACCTAAGCTATTTGTAGCAGATGTAATCTTGTACCTGCATCAGCTTACCTTAGCATGGTGGTATTCATAAATTAAAAAAAATATTATGATTACCAAAACAAATATTTATTAATGGTTCTACTTACCATGCTAATGATCATTTTGAAAATTAAGTTCAGCTTAATTTATTCATTTAAATATCTAATTAAACTTAAAGTTTGGGTTTGTTGTAAGAGAGGCTGCAAGTGTCCCAGTCGAAACTATCCACTTCTGTCATGTTCATTCAGGGGTGTGCAACTGTACCTTTTATGTTAGTACGATGGAATTCTCTAGAGAGAATTCCATTGAAAAAAAAAAAAGACGAGAGGTGTAATTTCAGGTTGTCACTTGTAGTGCGTTCAAAGAAGTTTTGATCGGTGTGTGAACCGGTGATGCGTGACATGGAAGAGTCTTTGTGCTGGCGAAACTTATATGAAGCATTTTGTAGGAATAGATTATGCAATTTAACTTTGCTTTTCAGTGAAGTTTATTTCAAAACAGTGTTTGACAAGTTGTCACTTCTCTAGATTACATCACAAATACCCCTTTCGAAAGTCCGTTACACACTTATAAGACTTGTGATGAAATATTACAATCAGTTTTAACGAACCGACTATGAATAAAATACTGCATAATACACTGTTCAATTTGTCACAGGTTAGAGAATATCGTGTGGAGAATATGTAAGCTATTTGTCCAGAAATGTTTAGGTCAACGCTTTTTACTTGCTTATTGAGTAAAACGAGTGTGATGGTTTTTGTAAGAATAGACATTTAACCGTTAGGTTGCTATTGTAATCGAGAAAGAGTGACGTCACAGTAGCATGATGATAATAAATATGCTTGCCTTACTGTCATATCCATCGCTAACTCATAATTCTTTGTCTTGCACGGGATCTTTGGGAAAGCCTGGACTGGAATCCTATTACTGAACTTTTCTATTGGAGCCAACAGGAAGGGGATAATAAATTTGTACACTGGAAAGGTTTTTTCCAGAATAAAACAAATCGATGTGCTGGATAACACAATCCCATGACAACCTTAGTTGCCTTGGTCTGAATCCAAAGACAATTCCAAATATCAATCTTTATTTCTAACTTTCGCCCAACATTTCTGCTCAAGATAACTGCTATTTTTCAAATGTTTATCGTGAGGAGAGAATATTATTGTATAAATGTTTTTCTATATTATTTTTTTAAATATTTTTTTTAAGAATTCCCTTCATCGAAATAGTGCTTTTCTGTAACATTTTCTGGATTGTGTGGGTCTTCAGGTGGAGCGAAATTGTAATCCTATAACTTTTTTGACTCAATCTTTTGGGACCGGGAGGTCGAAGTATCCTCCGGGCCGCACCAATCATTACATCTCTGCAGTTTCCTTATAAAGCAGATATATATATATATATATATATATATATATATATATATTCTTAATTAATCCATGACGTGCGACATTCGGTATTCTGTCGTAAATTCGAGAATCATTAATAATGGAATATGATTAAATATTCCGCGCATTTCCCTGAATACTACCTTACCTATGGCGAGAACAACACAGGAAAATGTGCCGCCCCAATATTCAGAGATCTCTCCAAATATATGTCGATATGTGAGCTTGTAGCTTATTGGTTAGAATTATTCATGCTTTGTTATCCAAGAGACCGATCGAGAAAGTTTAATGAGGAGCCAGTTGACAAATTTTAGGATATATAACTGAGAAATATGCATAACTTTCTTGATTTTATAATGTATTTAACTACAACTTTTTACGTGTAAACTTTTTCATATATTCGTTCTTGCTGTTTAACAAAAAATGTTTTTATTTTTCTCTGATTCCTTGAGGAGGAGGAGTTTGTTCCTATTGGATATTTTGGATTGATACAGGATAATCAGAAACGGAGGCAATTAAGATGTTACTAAATTAGCAAATATTATGAGTGTTTGCACTGCTTTATGTTTATTTCAAGATTAATTCTTTGTTGAAAAACATTGCAACGTTCTACTGATAGTGCAATGTTCGCGGCCGCATTTTAGCTATCTTAAAAGGATATGAATGACTAAGTTTGTCCTCCTATCAATCCGTGTGCTAAGAAAATGAAGAGTGCTTTGGTAAAGATATCTGTGTAGTAATTAATCTTGCCTAGCAGTAAATTACCTCCTTACTATTGAGTAGCGAATCGGATCTTCGTTTTTGAAGAATTTAACTCTTGCTGGCATCAGAAAGAGCGAAATCTAAATGGACTACTCGTAGACACGCTTTAAGTGGTGGAATATTTTGTACATCGCATCCAACTAGATAATTCGTCTTTACCCAGAAAACAGCATTTTTTTTTCCGTCGACGTCCTCCCCCCGAAGCTTTAGCTTTATCCTTATGGCGGAAGTTAGTTCCGCGCCAAATATTTGTCTTCTGGCTTACGTCTGCCGCCTAACGGGCTGCCGCAAGTAGCTATCAGTCGAAGATGATAGGCCACCGCCACTCGGTTGAACTATTGAGCAGACTATCAGCAGCACGAAATGTCTGAGGTCTCCACTCGCCCACTCTCTCTCTCTACCTTTCCCATCCACTTCAAATCGTATAGCCACTTTAAATAGTGTATGGAAAGTAGAATGTGGGTGGCGCACAATGCGGCCGCTTGTTTACATTTCTCTTATCAACAACGCTATCAGGATTTTGAAACTGTTGATTAAAGATAGCATTTGATTTGCCAGATAATGCTAAGCTAGTGGATAGAATACGATAAGGATTGTTTGAGCTGTTAGTTTGTGTGTGGAAACTCATCACTGGGAGCCACATGAATGACCCTATCAGAATTTCCATAAAATGTCCTGAAATATTAATTGCAACCTTAGATTATAACGAATAAATAAAAATAATTCTTATCTACATGACTTTTTTTTCCCCTCTATTATTTTCCTCCATTCAGTTTCGCTGAAACGATGGTGTGCACACCGAAATTGTGTTTAAGCCGAGCAAGTCAGAAAACAAACTCCGGATAATTCCAATATTTCTTTTGGTCGGACGATTCGATGACTGTATCCAAAAAGCTTTCCGATGGATTAATTTGAGCTTTACAACTAATCTTCTTATTGGAATCAGCAGTATTTAATTAACGAACGATGGAAAGTCTTGCTTGGTATAAAGATTAGTTGGTTGTTTTTTATGTGCTCGGAAAACATTAATTGAAAAACGATCCAGAATTAAGTTTTTTTTTTTTTTTTTTCACGTAGCCTTTCTGCTGAGTATGTTATCGTTTTCTATCCAAACACCTATGAACGTTTCTGACTGTTCGCTTACCTATTCCACACGCAGTCAATTTCGACGATATATTAATAAGAAACCAAAGAAAGTTTGTAACCAATAGCATTTTTATAATCATTTATATTAACAGTATTTTAACATTTGTTCATCTCTCACTGAACCGGTGGTTTGGAGTTTTCATGCGTATTTTCTTAAATTATTTTTGCATAGATTGTCCTTTTCCATTGAAGCTTGTGGACGTCAGCAATGGCTGCAAAATGCCTAGAACTTACATTTATTACTATCTGGTACTTATCCAAGTTTTTTTTATTTTTTTTTTCAAGCTTGCAATATTTTATTTTATTTTAATGCGTAACTTTTCTGCCAAGAAAAAATGAACTAAACTATAAATATTGAGGAAGATACTGCTTGAGCACTCCTGATTACAAGAATTTGTACTTCCAACAATATAGTTTTCATTGCTCGACTGAAACTGATGTTTCCAAGGCAATAAGCTCTGTCTGCCCATTAATCACTGCGCATCGTCTGAAAATAGTAACTTTTTTCTTTTTTTTTTTTGTTTAGTTTGCTGCTGCAAATTTAGTTCAAGTAAGTTACTCTTACATTAAGTAATTATGTATACGTTATTGAATGAAAGGGACGAGGGTTGGACCAACCAAGAACCCTGTTCAGAGACAAACCTTTTTAGCCAATATGGGCCGAAAATACCTTTCCAACCCGCAGACACCAATAACAATGCTACAGCTCTTTCAATTTTAAAGGTGCAGCGAAATTTAAAGATTATCTTGCAAAATATTTAGATAAAGGCGAAAGTAAATGTATATAAAGCATTTTATGTTCAAGTCTTACTTTTAAAACGAAGAGTTATCAGAAACTTAGATAAAAACTAATGGCATTCTCCTCAAGGAATGCACATTGCATTGTACAACAACAGGATCGTAAAGCGAGTGTTACGAGATACCGCGTGAGTCAAAAAGGAAACATTTCAAGGTCGCCGAATGACCTTGTTTGGCATTTTATATTAATTATAAATAGAATATTTGAGAACGATTTCGGCGAAATTTACATTTTTTTCTTTTTCTCTCTTGCTACATACTTTTATTACCGAGAGACGGATAGCAACTTTGCCTGACACCGGACTCCAGTGGCATTAACCTTTTGACACTGCAAACATGTACAGTTCAGTCACGATTTCGTGCAGAGAAGGAAAGTACGAGGAGGTAAAAACGAGGGCGTGCTGTTAGCGGTCAGGCTGGATTTCCCCCTAACAATTTATACATCTCGCTTCACATCGATACTGCAGCTAGCTCTCTCCTCCTCACCTGGCGACAAATGGAGATGTCAGAGGGCATCGTTTGTCTTCTTCGTTTTCACACAAGGACAGATTCCTCCCCTGTCACTTGTCACAAACGTACACATTGGACTACGGACAGTCCCGCTGAAACAGTTGGAGGCCGATCAAAATGTTTTTAGGAAAACGATGGTAGGTCTCCTTGGCGGCAGCCTTGTAATTAGGTTATTAATCAAATCGAATGTCAACAGATGTTTGCGCATGGAGACAGTGGCTGGAGTTCTATCATCCAGCAGAGATTGGCTCATCTACACCGAATGGAGGACATAACTAAGTCCGGATTGCATTCTCAAGTGAGGTCCCCCTTCCGACTAGAAGTAAAATTTAGACAGATACTTCCAAATAAAATTCTGTTTTTGAACTGCTGTTTTTATGTTTCAGAATCAGATCTATATTATAGATCTGATATTTTCTATCACTATTTTTTTTCAATGGAGACTACTTCTAGGCTAGATAATTGTCTTGTTACACTCACTGAGGAAGGATTAATAAATGCATTTTAAGAATGTTTTTTTTTGTTGTTGTTATTGTTGCTCTATCTATACATGAATCAGTACTAAAAATAATTTGTATTCTAATACATAATTTTTTATGTATTTCGAAACACAACAGTATTTCGAAATTAGGTTTCAATATTTTGAAAGGCGGCCCATAAGTCAGAATATTCCATAGAAAGAGATCGTTTTTGTGAAGCGACTGCATACGTTTTTTTTTCACATCGCCAGATTATTTTTATTAGTAATGAAAAACCACATCACGTAAATGCCTTCCATTTTTGGCTTCACAAAGAATGACCCTTTCAATGGAATATTCCATGACTTGACCATCCTGTATAATTTTTCATTTTTTGTTGTTTTATATAACATAACGACCATTGAAATATCGCAAACGAGTTTTGAAAAGGTTGCTTTAGACAATGTTTGTGAGAAATGACTTATCCAGTAGGATTGAAAAATCATTGTTCTAAAGTTGAGGATTAAAAGAAACATTTCTCTCCATCTCAAGAAGGGGATAAATGTTACAAGCCTTTGAATTCATCTTTGGCTCTGCCTGTAAGGATTGGTCTATTTGTTTGCTGTGCATTGTTGATGGAATTGGGAGGGATACTAATTCTTGAGTGTAACACTTCAGTCGGTTCAAGGTTCGAGCAGTCTTTTTTTTTTTTTTTCAATTAGTAGTAGTACTCTAGATCCCTGTGTTGACTCCCTGACCAAACAACTGGTCATCTGTACTGAAACCAGTCGTGTGGACCTGTCGTTTACCACGATCTGTCATCATTCAACGTTTTCAAGCGCCGATTGCCTTTTTTAAGGGGGGGGGGTACTTCTCAGTTGAAAATCGTGCCACCACTTCTGTATGAGTCTCCTCCCCCTTCCGAACTCTCCATCAGTTAAACATTTCTGTGAAGCTACGAAGACACTTCGAACGTTATTCTGAACTTTTTAAAATTTCAAACTTACTTTTCCATATTTTTGCTTTCTGTAAGTCATCCATTTATGCTAAATGATTGATATAGCGACATAGTTATGTTGTTAATCCTCCCTTCCCCCGCCTCCTTTAGTCATGTTTATTACTTCATGGCGTTCTTGGACTGTTTTGTAAGAGAAACAGTTTCTAAGAAGAAAACTGTCGTCTTAGTCAGGCCTTATATATTAAGCATAGAGGTGTTGTTCAGGCAGAGCTGATAACGACTTTTTATTGGTAGAAGGAAACAACCTGAATTTAACTGTTAACACGACATGTTTCAGTGACGTAAAATTTGTTTTTATTTAGCTTGGGTTCAAATTTGAAAATAAATTAATCTTTCAAGGAAGTTTTTATAGATGTAATCGGTTCTCCTATGGAAGTAGCCCACAAGTCTACTTCCACAAAATTGGGTAGCTAAACAAAATATGATAAAAAAAAAAAAAAACGAGATGAAGAAAACATGACTACAAGTGTTCGACTTATACTAAAATTATGATTAACCGAGGATGAGCCATTAAAGTTCTAGTAAAAATCATCATTGCAGCAAAAATCATGGTAATGTTAAGGTATTGCACTCGACATAGCAGTGTGTTCATTGTGGTTAGCTAACGACGATTTAAAACATTAATATAAACACTGGAGAATACCAAAATATTTAATTCCGCACTAGATGATTGGAGAATGAACGCGGTGTGTAATACATATTCTGAAGGACAAACCACTCAGACTTTCAGCTTATACGCGGTTGAGTTATTATTGTGACTTTGTTTGTAGGTGGCCTTCTTAAAATTTTGAGGGAGCTAGACAAAATTGTGTCCCTATTTACACACTACTCCTCAAAAAATGAAGATCATGTAAAAAATATTTATATATTAAATCCGAATCAAAAATAATATTCGTCAACAAACTGTCATAGTTCTGGGCTCATGCTCAAAGGCAAGAACTGTTTAGAGCAATTTCTTAGTAGTTTTTTCCTGCAGGACTAGCTGCATGAGCTCCACTTATGCTGCAGTCGCTCTCCAGAAAGGCACGATGAACTTGCTCATTTATGGGTCGTGGGAAGGGTGCAGCAATTCTCTGTTTTCATGACTCTTTGTTTTTAGGTCAAATAGAAAGCCTACGTTTTACTCTTAATAACTACGTTCCTTGAATGAGCAGCATATCAGAGCTCTATTTAAAAACCTGCTCCACTGGAAGTGATTTTGCAGACCTATGGAGACGGCGTAAATATTGTTAATACTTTGGAATATGCAGATTTATGCTGGAGCGATAATCAACAGAGGAAAAATATTGGAAATTGTTCACATGATCAATTTGGATACCATACGATAAAGTGAGATCACTTTAAGTGGTACCCAAATATTCGCCCTATGTCTGCATGCACAATACTGTATTCGCCTAAAACTGTTGGAATGGAAGCGAGGAGATTGGAATTGAAGTCACTGGAATTGTTAATTTTATGAGAGCTAAATTGAGGACCATTTCTAACTGTGTATCTGTAAAGACACCACACGCATACTATAATCAATTAATGCCAGCCTTGGTTGGCCGAGTGGTTAGCGTATCCGCTCTCCAGCCAAAAGGCTGCAGGTTCGAATCCCACCGTGGGCATGAATGTTTGCGATTGTCTCTGAAAATACGAATGGTGGTGGACAGTAGATGGCGTTAGTGTAGATGATGCGGTTGGTGGACGAGGTTGAGTGGTGGAAATGGTTGTAGAGTAGGTGCCCTCCCTCGATGAGTCTTTGGACTCCCTGGAGGTGTAAAATCATAACAATAATATTCAAGTGCATTTTACTGTAGCATGCTAACATAAATTCAAATTTCTGTCCTCATGCCAAAGCAGTTTTTTAATCAATTTTACATGTGAACAATACAAAATAAGCAGTCTGCATCATTTGCTTTGCTAATTGACCACATTAATTGTGAAGTTTTGTAAAAATGTTTACATCATACTCTTAAGCAAAGGGTTACTAAACCTATAACACATTACTGTACCATATGTGAACAAATGGGTAAGGAAAAAGAAGCAGTCTATCGACATGTTTCTTGAAGAGATGAAGGTTGTTAAATGAATGATTCTTTTACTGGTTCTGTATCCGAAACCAAATGTTTACTCATTTATACGATTGAAATTTGTTTATATCCTTATTTTAATTTATGCTCTTCATCGTTATATAGAAATGCTCATAGTTTCACAAAACAATGATACAAAGATGACTACTCGTTTTTAATAGGGAAAATCGTTTTGCTATTAAATAAAAACTCTTAAATTAGTTATTCGAAGTTTAATAATACTAAGATTTGATCTCCTAGTGGTAAATAAATTTTAACATTGTTACGAAAAAACAAAAAAATTAGTAATTTACTTTTGCACGATACGCAACTTTACTTTGAAATGATTCAAATGCAAAGTTATCTGAATACCTGGCACTTGATCTGCAATAACTGTGAACATATCAGCCGATATGGATTGCTGATGAAAATCAGAGAAAAGTCTGAAAGGTCGAGACTGTTGTGTGCTGTCAGTTTTTTTTTAATATAAGGTTTAGACGTTCTAAGTGCATAGGGAGATGGATACAGGGTTGGTGAGGTGGATAGGAGGGTGGTTAATGGAGCGATACCGGAGAGTAGTTTATTCAGGAGTGGAGTCCAAAAGAAGGCCTGTGACTAGTGGCTTACTGCAGGGTTCTGTTCTTGAACTGCTATTGTTTAATTTGTATATTAACAATATAGGAAAGGATCTGAGAAATACAGTTCATTTATTTGCTGATGATGCAAAGTTGGGTAGAGCAATAGTCAATATAGATGATATCAAAATTTTGCAGTATGATTTGGATAGATTGGCAGACTGGGCAAAGAGGAATGGATGTCAATTTAATGTGGTTAAAGTGTAAGGTTTGCATTTTGGGGTGAAAAGAATATCAGCAGTATACCACATTGGTGGAACTTCTCCAGGAAATTGACGAAGCCAGAGACTTGGGAGCGTTAGTGGATAGGGAGCTAAATCTTAGGGGGCACATAGCAGAAGTGGCTAAAGCAACTCATCAGATTATACTTAGTTACTGAAGAATATTTTGACAAGCAGGTTATTGTTCCTCTTTATCGAGGCTTGATAAGACCCCCATCTTGAATACAGCGCGCAAATCTGGACTCCAGGATTTCTTGGCGATAAGGAGGAGGTGGAGAGGATCCAGAGGCGAATGACCAAGATGGTAGCAGGTCTATCGAATAAACCTTATGAGAACAGTTTGAAGACTTGTGAATTACAGAAACTGGTTGATAGGTGGAAGAGGGATGATATGATTGAGACATAAGAATTACTGAGGGGTTTTTACAAGATTAATTCAGAGGAAATTTTTCAGAACAAGTGTGGTGAGAGATCTACGGGCTATCCATGGAAACTGAGCAAGAGTGTAGTTAGCAAAGGTGTTATAACTAGGTTTTTTTGTTTGGAGAGTAGTGAATGAGTGGAATAGGTTGCCAGAGTCTGTTGTGGGTGCCTTTACTATGGATGAGTTCAAAGCAAAGTGTGATAGGTACTGCGTAAATGTTGAATAGTAGTTGACGTGATGTTTAGGGCCTCCATCGATGAGTCTAAGGACTTCTTGGAGTAGCCTATAATAATATGTGAAAATATTTTAGCTGGCTTCCAACACTACCGCGGTTTTTCTATAGCTAGCTCGGAGGTTGATGCAACAAAATTTCTCTAATATGGCCAAAGAGGGCGACTTTGAATTTTTTTTTTTTACCTATGATTATTAAATGTCTTTATTCTTCCTATAGAAATGGTCACTAGTAAGTTTAAAAGTATTTAAAGATGATTATATAACATAATTTAAATACTGTCTTCTCAACGAAGAAAGACTGTCTTTCTTCGTTCGCCATTCCCAATATAATGTTTTAATTTCGATTGCATTCAAGTAACTTTTATTTATCGAGTCACTCCACTGCTTAATAACGTCAGAATCTCTAGGAAGGGTTTTCCAGCGTAAATGTTTAGCGACTGCCAAAGAAAAAAAATACTATGCATAAAAAATTAAGCAATTTTTTTTGTATCAACGTCATTGGTATCATCAAAAATATTGCAAAAATTGGTTTTTGCGAAATGATAACCAAAGACAAGTTAAACCGAGTATGTACAGCATGGCACATTCTTCTGAAGGCATTATCTGTGCTGAAAAGGCAAAATATATTAGCGTTTATTATTACATGACACATCTATGAGGTCCAAGGACTCGTTGCGGAAGGGCACTCTACACACCATCCATCTAAAATATTACATTATCCACCATCCACCCACTACGTCATGTACTGCCACTAATAGTATTTCTACTTGCATATGTTCCATGGCCGATTTGCTTGTATGAAGGGTCAAAAATATGTTTTCGTGCGAGGAAAAAAAATCCCAGTACATGAGAGAGATCTAACTCACCTTCAATTGAAAACGTTAAATTCCCTTAATTTACTGTCTGCTTGCCAAAGATTTTAATTTTTAACACTTGAAATTAATATTAGTGGTAATTCAAACAGAATCGGAAAGACGTTAGTTTTTTTTTTTTGTTGTTGCTCTAATATCACTTGTGTTGTCTTATAGGTATCTCGCGTTTGTGAACGAATCATACACGTTTTTACTTATATACTCATATTAAACAAATATTTTAGTTTACATCGTTTCCTGATCACTGATTAGCATAAAATCATGGTTCAATTCTTGAAGACCTTTTAAAGAAAATATTTTCACTACTTCCGTACAAATCATAAATAATGATTTTTTTCCCCCTGTTGAAAAGTAATCTACATAAGTCTACTATGTGTTTGCGGGTGAATAACTTAGGAATTATAGAAATCGGTTAAAAATCAATTTATTACAAAGTTTATTACTATCAAAAATAGGCAAGTTTTCTAGCAAATAAAGAAAGCAACACTACTTCGCCTAGCTTGGATTAGCGTCATCTGGTGGTCGTTTTTCATTCTTGCTGACGCAGGGAGTTCACCCACTGGAAAATTAATGCATCTCGGCTTCGTTTCCAGCCGACTTTGCATTCAAATGACCCACGAAACAGAAGGAGCGACTCAGCATGTCTACTTTAATTAACTTCAACTGCCAGTCTGTCTCCAGGTGGCAGACTAATCACCTGCTCTCAATATGCCGAGCAATAGCAGATGAGGACGCGTAGATGGTTGGATCATGCTATGATATATGTCCTTAGTGACGTGTGTGGGATGTTGCGAGGTAATATGTTAAACCTCTGTTATCTGCTTCGTTTCTAGGACGAAGTATTCTGACGTTGGTTAATTGGCCGAGCTTGCCAATGTAATTAGACGTTTAAAACGAATTTAGTGCCGATAGAGTTCTCTGCAGGCCTGCGGATTTGTTTGTGTAATTTTCGTTCCCACGACCTTAACTGTAGAGTTGAACGTACGTGAGACACCGTTAAGCTGATGAAGTGCGTTTTAACCTTAAGCTGTAGTCAGCAAACTTTATAAGTTAAGACTTTATATGAATTGGGTGCGATTATGTGGACTTGTGGCACGCGCATTGGCTGGCCACTTGGCACTTCTGTTCTAATTCTTGATAATCTGTGGTTGTCAACCACGTGTGATCATCAAATTACACGTGGTTCACAGTTTTAAATTAAGTTTTTTATTTATTAATTTATATATCATTTTGTAGATTTTTTAAAGATTGTGTTTAGCTTCTTACTAATTTAAAATAATTGGAAAATTTATATCAGTTTGAAAATGATACAAATATTTTTAATGGCACAATAGAAATAAATGCAAGTAAGTAGTTAAAATTTTGATAGTTTTTTGTAAAGTAAAGAAAAAAAAGCTTAATCATTCCTAACCTTTGGCACTTGCGTTTCAATTAATTCTCTGTATATGGAGAAGGAGAGAAACATTTTTTAGAGGGTTTCCTGAAATGGAAGTTTCTAAAACATAAACCAATGTCGACAACCTTGTCATTTACTTCAGGTAATCAATTACGTTCAAGTTAAGAATACTTGGGACACATTTTCGTACACATCACAAGTAATTCCAATATGGCTTCAAGCGACATTCCGTGGTCATCCGAACGTGATAAAATATTACAAACATGATGATTTACAGTCTGACAAGTTAGAAGAATGGAAAGGGTCTCGAACGCTTAGGTTCGAATCCCACTTTAGTATTGGATGCTTTGAAAGTTTTTAGATTATTTTTTAGATTAGATTATTTAGAAACTTTTGAAATTATTTCATTGTCGGTGTGAGACCATCGCCAACCTTATTGGAAGCCTGAATTGGTATTAATGAGAAAGAATGTCATGTTTGGTTTCTAAAGCAATAACACCTATTATTAAGAAAGCTTCGACATAATATTTCATGACTTTTTCGACCAAAGTATATACAAAAAAATTCCTGCAGGTTTTTCTGCAAGAACTTCTGTTTCAGAGAAACAGTTCATCTAAACTAATTTGTCTTAGTTAACTACCAGTAAGGCATCTACTTTCAATTTCCATTTATTAGTGAAACCCACTAATCCTTTAAGAATTTCGAGGTATTCCGAGTTGGTTCGAATGCAGGTTCTTCCTAGCGCCATTAAAAAGAAAGTCAAAATAGGGAGAGAAAAAAAAAAGCTGTCTTCTGCAATACGTAATCTGTTTATTTCGATAGAAGATATTTGTTAAGTATTTGACAGCGTGTAAATGGATGTAGGGTGTGTGCTGTTTGTTCCTTTACTTCTACGCTCTAACACTACTGTAACCTTTCTTATTCATAATCCGGGAAGTAAACGTAAGAATTCACATAAAAGCGACACCTGGAGGTTGACCTAGAGAAATGCTATTTACAAACATCGCCATAATAAACGTCGGAGTAAGGTCACCTGTGGGAGGGATAGAGGGGGAAACAGGACAGGTGTCCTGTTTCCCCCTCTTTCCCTCCCACAGGTGACCTCTTTCCGCCAGTGCAAGGAGGACTGGCGGAATAGTCCTCCTTGCACGTGCAAGGAGGACTATTCCGCCAGTCTTTGGAATTGACGCAATCTAGTAAATTGTTAGTGTTGTTATGGGAGAAAAGGTTATCAAGGGCTGCGGTAACATCCACTGATATCACTAGTTAGTCCCAGAATAGCATCCCATTTAGGGCCATTAAAAGTAAATTGCTTCTTATCTTTTCAAAGTTGCTTTAAGTGAAACTAAACTGTCACACAAAAGTGAACGTAAACCCTCAGCTCAGTTTTTAGTGTTTGTATGCAAGTGTCGCTTTCGTTAGTTAAATACGAAGCTTTTAAGACAAGATTCTCTAACTTGACTGTAGTCAGGAAAAATAAAATTGATTTGGAATCAGCCAACTTAGTCTGGATTTCAACAGTCCAAACTTGTAGATTTATTCAATCTGCTTTGTTTGCCAAGCTGAACACACAATAGTGCTCAAATGACTCGAGCAACTAGCCTAATATTTAAAATGACTGCGCAAAAATGCATATTTGGCACTCGTTGTTCAGCATAGCATTTTGAAGACCATGACTGGATTCAGTTTATACTTTTCCTTATATGAGCGGTATCATCATCCTCATTTTTTTCTAATCATTGTTCTTCGGAGGATGGAAATCATTCCTCTAAATTGCCGCACGTCGAGAATTCTGAGGTGGAAAAACACTCCACAAGATGAAGCGTGCAGAATCCGGGCATGCCAGAGCGATGGAATTTATCAGGACAGTTCGACCTGAAATAATGTATTAAGAACGATTTAATTTAGAGAACTTAATCTTTTAAAAAAGAGGCCAACGAAACCGATGTGTTTAATAGAACTTAAGTTGTATTAGATGTATTGGATATTTTCTGATCTTTACCAGCTTTTAAGGTGGCAAAGAACTTATAAGTCTAACCGACTTCGCGTCGGTTAGACTTATAAGTTTAAAGGATATTTATAAAGCTCGGTTTTTCCTCAGCTTTGAAGCTTTTAGTTTCTTATAATGTTAGTGCCTGCATTCTTGTAATCAGCTACACCGTTAACGGTATGAATTGAGATAAAGAAAAAAAAACATACTGTATAATATATTAAATATTTTTATAGCGCAGACCATAACTAAGAAAATTATTGGAAAATAAAAATCAATCACAAGTTAGCATTCCAGTAGCCATGAGATTACAAAAAAAAAAAAAAAATCTTTTGTGTGTGTGTGTGTGTGTGGAGGAGAAGCAGTGATACTCGTCGTTGGGATGTTTGCTTATTTGTCTTATTTTTCTTGCATTTACACGCTATTTTTTTTAATGTAATTTGGTATATGGGTACAAGTTAAAAATGTGAATTTAGAGGGATTTTCCCGCATACATACCGAAAATTGTGTTTTTCTTCTCAGAAGAAGCAGGCAAACTAGGGAATATTCGCAGTTGCCAGATATTACAGTACTTGCCGATAAGCACAATTTGGTTTAAAACTAAATCACAAACTGAGAACAAAAAACAAGCAACGTATATTAAAGACTTGATTCGCATGTCTGAAATGATTTTGATCCGAATTTTTACGTAGAAATCCCTTCTTACACAAAGTGTTCCACTTATTGCAAATTTCCTTTTTTAAAAAAAAACTTTTGTGTGAAATTAGACTAAATCAAATTATAACCGTTCGTATGATTTATTAATCAAAATAATAATTGGCCTCGAATTAGAAAATGTTTTTTATTCCCAGTGTTGTTCGAAGCTTGATTTTGCGTGGGGTTTCATTTTTTTAGGTAGAATTTCGTGTTGATCTTGAAATATCACCTAATTATCAAGATCATTTGATATTGGCTCTTTATTACACGATTTTAGAGTCATAAAGATGCCACAGTGCAACTACCACATAATTAGGGTAAGTCGTTCCATTTTTATATTTTGGATTAGCTTCAGAGAATTAGAACATGATTTTCATGGCACTCAAAGAAGAATCTGGAGAATAATACAAACTCAAGAGAAGGAACTAAATGAAAGGATAAAACTAACAAAAAAAATATTGGATTGTGGAAATGGGAAGATTATTTTCAGATCTATACACAGAAAAGAATCAAGATAATATAATCAATGTTTTTGAAGAGAATAACGTAACTTTTGAAATAACAGGAAAAGATATTGAACAAACACTTCTTAATTTCACGTTTAATGAAAGATTAAAATATGGAAGGAAGCAATTAACAAAAGAATTGTGTGATTTTTAAATAATACAGTATTTCAAGAAAAATACCAAATAAGTGGTGAAAGAGCTTAGGAGTACTAATATTAATCTTTAATTTTCCTTTGTTAAAGAAGACAGGATAAATACAAAGAACTGCAGATGAATTAATCTACTCTGCACTGCATTAAAATTAAGCACGAAAATAAATAGAAATCAATAATTTGATTGAATATCCAGATGAGCAGGAAGTATTTAGGAAAATAGATCAACAATAGATGCAATATTTATATTAAAGCAAATAGAGAAATCCATTGAGATAAACCCATTTACATCCGTCTTATTAATTTACGAATTCATTTGATAGAATAAAATTGACTATAATAATAATAATGTCATTTAAAATGAGAAAAATATCAAAAGACATTCTAGAATACACACACAAAGAGAAAGATACAATAAATACAGAACAAGGAGAGACTGAAGAAATGAAAATAACCAAAGGAATTAGACAAGTTGATTTATTAGGTCCCACTTTAATTTAGTGATGGATGAAATAAAAGAAGTAAACAAAATGGAAAAATGTGGAATACGAATTAAGAAAAAAAAAACTAGGAATAATTGGATATGCTGATAATCTTACTAGCAATGAAGATGACCTACAAAGATTGCTAAATACATTCCTTAATACGGCGCAAAAGAAAAATATGAAGATAGCAGAAAAAACCTAAAACGGTGGCAGTTGCCAAGGGACTTACAAGATGAAAATAATTGAATAAGTTAATAAGATAAAATGCTTAGGAATAAAAATAAACAACTATGGCATTACACAAAATGAAGCACAAGAAGAAGAAGCAATCTGGTAGAAATCTGGATGTCTCAAAAGGCTGAACTGTGAGAGTACTCTTGAACCTAATCAAAGAAACAAAAATAAGAAGGTACAAAGGAGTAATTAGACAAATACCGACATATGCTGAAGAAACAAGTGGAATAAAAACTAGACAAATCGAGATAAAAACATCAAAAAATGCGTAACAATACTAAAGAAAATATGGAACTGGCAAATGAAAAAAAAATTGCCAAATACAGCTAATAAGATATTAGATCCAAAAAACTGAAAGAAGAATGAATAAGAAATCATATAGAAAGAATGCAGGTAGCAGATAGGCAAAGAAAGTAATAAAAAAAAAACTCGATGCCAAAGGGAAAGAGTAGTAGAGGAATATCAAGTAGAAGATGGTGGGGATGATTTTGAAAACGGAGGCACTACAAGCATTAATAGTGAAGAAGGATTGGTTTCACTTTATCAAGTCATACATGGATTTCAAATTTCCACTGATCTCGATGTTTGATGCGATTCAGCAAGATATTTGAAATGACTCTTTGAGACCGCGCAGGTATTGCAAAATATCCTCCCTTGGCTAACGATGAAAATAACCTACATGGTGTACGTTTATTCAGAAACTGCTACAGGTGTTAAATTCTAGTCTGTATTCTCTGCTCGTCATTTTACCCAAATTGCAGGAAAACATCAAAAGGTTCATGAACCTTGCAGCTAACATTTAGTGCAAGTAGCGTGCCGATCCCCCATACGCATGCACTACGCACCGACCACCTCTTTGTTGCTCGTCTTTTATGTCTTTTTCGTTGATGCTTAAAAAGGCCTTTTTGCACTTTATTATAAATTCTTTCATTGAAATCCGACTATCTGGAGACCAACTATGAGTAGATACCGCCAGCTGTTCCTTTTTCCACCCTCACAACCCATTTACTTAACGGGCGAGAAATCCAGCACATTCCCTCTAAATAAAAACAAATTGTTTGTTCAGCCTCGCTCCCAGTTCGATATGGTAATTGGCCCTGCGGAAAATTTAAGACCAGGATAAGAGTGTTTTGCATTTAAGGCGTGCTCCACCAGAAAGCTGGAAGGCGAATGTAACGGCAAGAAGCCGGTGTGAGCGGGGACAGTGTTGGGTGATGCTATAAGAAGACTATGGGCTTAAGGCAGTCATTTGTATCTCGACAGTGAACACTGCTTAAATCCTATGACAAATAAGTTTGTTTCATGATAAACAGTATTGCCTAGAGGTTAATAGCGTGGCTTCCCACATTTCTTTTAGTATTTGACAAGGAATTTTAAGCATTTAACGAAAGACAACTATTAGTTTCTTACTTGTAATGACTGTTTACGTAGCTACAGCAACCTCATGAAAGCAATCCGCTTTTCATCTCATGTGCATTCTTCTTCCTAGCAATATGCTAGGCTGTCAGAACAAAAAGGAATCGCTAATTAAAAATCGGGAATGGAAACAGTTGTTCTCCTTTGACGCAACATAAGGCGGTGGGCATTATTATCCATTCGATTCGTTGCGAATCGTCTGCATTTTAATTGGGTTCCATACGTTAATACTTCCTTTAACTTCAGCACGTTTTAGAAGATCGAAATTGGTCTCTAGTCACTGTTCTGACGAAACTGCGTAATTTACATTTGATTTGAACAATGAAGAAATCTGGAATACTTTAAATTTAAGACTGTTAGACTTTCTTTTTTCCATGTAACTTATTAAGACTGTTTTGAAGATGGAGTTTTTAATAGCATTTCCATGTGATAAATGTTGAGAGATACACAGTTAAACATAACATTACTATGTATGCAAATATTGAGAAGAAAGCTACTTTATTCACCTCATCCTGTTTTATAAAGCCGATTCCCAATCGTATGTTAGTATGGGTTATGAATCAGAAACTCCTCCTCAAGAGACTGGAACTGTTTGATGCCTCTTCACGCTCCTTTCCAATAAATAGGTTGGTGTTCTCACACCGGACGATGGAATTCATCTTCCGGCCTACAGAAGTTCACAAATATCCGTATCCACGGCAGCGGAAGTCGAATCGAAAATCTGTTATTGAGAGAACGGAGACCAATCCGTTAATCAGACAGAAAGTTGAAGTACAAATTGCAGTTTTTAGGAAAAATTGAATAATGTTCAAAAATAAAATAAAGGAATGAGAATGAATGAACCGAAGAAAGCGTTTAATGAATTCGAAGTTGAAGTCTGAGAACAGCGATGGAGAATCGTATGTCGTTAACAGATTGTGTGAAGAACAAACGTTTTAGCTCTGTAGTGACTGAGGTGTTTCTAGAAGTACGCTGCAGAAACCGAGCATCTATTTTTAAGTCATTAAGCAATCTCTCTCTCTGTCGAACGTGATTAATTGAGACTCAATTAGCCGGTCTCAGATCATGGTGAAAAGGTTTCCTCACTTTCTAAGAGACTTTCTCTTAGAAAGAGAAATGGGTCTGATCTTGGAATTTTAGAAAGCGAATGGTCCTTTTGCGACAACAGCATGTAGGAAAGAAAAACTCCAAACTTTTTTTTGTTTTAACGCCAAGGAAACTAAATCGTTATATTCTCTTCTGCATGGTATAATACACTTATTTTTGGAATTTAAGCATTATATCGGGATCTTTTCAAAAAGGAAGTCCGGTGGAGAAATTTGTTTTTGTAAGATGAAATATAATTCAGTTTTAACATAATGGAGACCAGGCTATTATTCTTCCTGACCCTAAATGAAGAGCGTTTAAGTGTTGGCCATAGTTATTCAAGATTTTTTTTTGTTTGCACAGCGTATGGTATGAGAAGCTAGCGCAGATTTTCATTGATAAAAAGAAATTACAGTTTTGCAGTCGAATATGATATGCAAGAGGACAGGCCAAAAACATAACAGTTGACATGGATAGAAAATCAAAGATTAAAACCAACTCATCTCTTCTCATATTTAGTCAAGTGATTTGAGATGAAAGTGACTCTTCACACGCCTGTGGCATGCAAGGTCGTAGGAAAGACGAGGATCTTACTCAAAAGATCTCGCGGAGCGAGCCTCGATCAAAGCCTGGAAAGATAATTTCATCCGAATAGCGTATTGACTGATGCTTAATGTGTTGGTTATTTTGGAGGGGATTCTTTAAGGGATGACTTTTATTTGGACTTGAGCTCATTTCCAAACACAACATAAGACAGTGTTCGGGAATCTGTTTGCGGGTAGGTGGATGAGTGATATACGTTTTAATAAACTGCATATCTGGCTCCGCATTATCAATAAGCCACCAAAACTGTTTATCTGAACGAACTTATCACCGACAGAAACTAATTCATCTCTCACTGTCCGTTCGATATTTTGAACCTTTATTGCCATTCTGTTGCAATACAAAGCGAAACGCTTCAGGTATATCAGTATTTAAATGCCTTACACACACATACACACACTGAGACTATACACTTAAATTCAAGAAGATAATATTTCACCATCCATCATTCACGAAACTCAAATATAATAAACAAAGTTTAGACTACTTTACCCTAAGTAAAAATTGCGCAAATTCTCAGAACAGAAGTAGAAGACGTATTAGCTACTTCAAGATTATTCTTGACGCCTGAAGAAATCTCGTACATTTCAAAGCAGTCTGAATAACTCTATACACATGACAGGAAGATCCTTCCTCGCTCACAAATCTGTTAATAATCCATCAATTGCATAAACCTGGTCCACAGTACTCGAAACAGGCATATAGCTCCAATCAATCTTGAACATGATAGGATCCTTGATACGACCTTGATTCACTCAGTAGAATGGAAACACCTGCGGCAAACGCAATTTCCCTTTCACATGCTTTCAAATCCCACGCTACTAAGAATTGGAGCCGACAGATGTGATGTGTGCGATGCATAATTATTAATTATGCTTCACACACAATACTCAAATATGCTGAAGAGGAAAAAAAAAAAACATTTTTCTGAACTGCTAAAGGAATAAATCATGATGTAAAATAAGAACTACTAAACTCCAAGTTTTTGCCTTTTGATAATTGTATTTTCTGTTTAAAGGAGAGAAGATACTACTATTTGAAAACAAAGGACAGAAATGGTATCTTTTGCGATTGGTTTGAACATGGCAAACATATGCTGTCCTCTCATTTCGGTTTAAAAATATATACACCTTGTTTTATAGTAGATTGCACTCGAAAGTACCCCATCGGTTTCAATTTAAACTGGGAGGGAGAAAGTTTTTAAACAATACGTAGCGTTAAGGGGATAAAAATCCCTTATTGTTTTTCAGCCAGTAAGCGAAACTAAGATCGAAAACTATACATTTGATCGAAAACATATACTTTTGCTATACGATATAGCAAAATTTTGCTATATCGTATAGCAAAAGTATATGTAAGTTCTTTTCACTTAAACTCTGATTTTCTAGGTCTAGCTACTCACTGATGAGACCTCAAAAAAGGTTGAAACCGGTCTGGGTAGTGACCTCTCATAATGTAAAACAGTACTACATCTCCTAAGAGCTGTGTGTTTTACATTATGAGAAAATATCAAGAACAGTGAGGGAGCTTGCTCCACCTTTGCAACGAGTTGCCGTGGTGTGGCACTACCAAGTGGTCACTTACGCTTGGATACGCCGACAGTTCGTCGGCATGAAACGTTACAGATCGTAGTTTTCGATCTTAGTTTCGCTTACTGGCTGAAAAACAATAAGGGATTTTTATCCCCTTAACTTATCAACCTCGCCAGAAAAAAATAGCCTTTTGGCTTTTCATCTTAATCCGTAGCGTATTAAATCATGTTAACTAATTAGCATTTTTCTCACTGAAAATGGAACCTGATGGAATAGTTTTCTAAACGATGAGTTGTGTTAAGTTGATTCCATTTAAAGGAATCAATGGAATTTTTTTTGTAATTTTACTTCTTGATTCCAGGAGTAGCATAAGGACAGAAACACTAAAAGAACAAATGGGTTGCAAAACTGAAAAGACATCTAAAAAGAAGATTCGGTTGCATTTGGCGTCTTGCCTATTGTGCAGGACACAGAAACAGTCGCTCGTACACCCGAGGGTTCTCGGAAAAGAGTTATTTTATTATTTTTGGAAACGAGTCATAAAAGATTGAAAGCGTCGGCGTAAACAACTGCTAACTCGCTTTCTTCTGACTTTGTAGACGAAATTAATGGCGTTCGTTGAAGGTATGGCCATGACAAAGTTACTTAAGTTGCATTAACAACTTGACTTTTCCACCGACAAATTGTAAAGAATGAGTCACTGCTGTTCTGGCCAGAGAGATTAAGTGCACCACGCTGATATTGTGTTGCCAGAGCAGATTACGTGGACTTACCAAATCCTTGCGCTTTGTCTTGGAGCTTCGAATAGCAATTCCGTCACAACTTGTTTATCTCCCCGTGTAACCCGCGGCTCTTCCTACAATTGGGCATGGTGTGGATGTCCAATTGCTTGTGTGCGTCTTTATAGAGAGAGGGCGCTTTTTTTTTTTTCTTCCTGTAATTGTTTGTTAGTACCTGCTGGTCTTGGTGTTTTGGGATCTGAACACTGAGCTTTCTACACCGCTTACATGTTGTTCTTTTAAGCGAGAATTAGCTGGGATTGTTGCTAGATGTAATTTAAAGCCAACAGACATTTTGGAGTATAATTTGAATAATTTGATTGGGTTTGTGGAGGTGCAGCAATTCACTAAGTTCAAATAAACTTGAGGTTAATTTTTGTTTTAAATAAGTGTATAATTAATTCAATCGACTAATTCAGTAACTACAGTGATAGGCTTTATTGGAGTATGTAGTATTTTAATTATGAGAAAGAAGCGAATTTGAATTAATTCACTTAAGCGGCATTCTCTTCAGGGAACTATTTCATTGAAGATAGTGTCAAGAAAACAAAATTCCCTAGTGTATGTATATAAAGTGTGCGTGTGTATTATAAACCTAAGAGGTATGCATTGCTAAGTTGAGTAGCATTTTATCCTTTTATTTATTTTTTTATTAATTACTCAGTCTAGAAAGCTTCTGCTGGATTCAAGATATTAAACTATCCATTCAGTAACTTAGAAATAATAAGTTTTATAAAGATATACCCGGGAGTTGAAATTGTTCCAGTTCATTCATCGTGAACGCCCCATCTCAGAGTTGTCGTTTAGGAATTACACCTTGCGGTTTGAATCTTCACCCATCTGCACCCCCCCCCTCTCGCATGAAATTCTTGAATTTTGTGACGCCAATTATTCTTTTTGGAATGAATGGACCGGACGGTGTAAGCGGTTGCATACTTCGCTTCAGCAATATATTCAAACGCCATGACTATAGTCTGTATTCTTTTCATATACATTCAGAATGGGCTAGTCTGGCTTTAAGCTATGTTACTTTCCCTTTTATTTTATAAGTTCATTTCAATAAGCGAATGCTGTCTATCATTATTTATCTTTGTCATCCATATACTGGATGATTACTTTTTGTTTAGTATTTATGAAATTTCTCCATGTAGGTACATAGAAGAAGTCAAATAATATACAATCTCCGATACTCTGGTCTACCCTTTACAAATGGGGAACAATTGTAATTGAATATTAAATTTATTATTTCAATGATCACTAGGAGGAAATGCTTCTAGAGGCTTATAGTATCATCCATATATTTAACCGTCTTCTTTGGAAGAATCATGGCGAAATACTGTCTTGGTCAGTCGAATGGATAGCGTGTTTGCCTTCCAAATACACTATCCAATCGGATGAACCCCCACCATACACACAGAATTTCTGCCTACATACTGCAAAATAAATTATAATATTGAAACTGAAAACTATTCATTTTTATGAAACGTTTTAAATGGGGAACAATAGTATTTCTTGTATAATTTCTGAGAAACTTAATTATATATAATGATAGTTAATGGAGGTTTGGAGACGACAGGGTCTAAAGGCATGATTTGCTCAGTCGTTTGTTTCCGTGGTAGTGTTTAATCAATGGTAATCGAATAGATATAGAATAATATTGTAATCCCTGCTATTGCTAAATGGGTACAAAAAGTCTCGGTTATTTTAACAGATGCGCGTTCAAATAAAGCTGGCAATTTCATAGATAACTTGCAACGAGTTGCGCAGTCTCCATTAAAGAAAATCGGATGGTTATTCAGCAGCCAAACGTGTATAACATGCCAAATAACTACATTATATGACAATATTTAGTGTTGTCGTATGAATTCAGTTAAATCATTATTTAACATTTAATTCATACTCGGTACTAAGTGTATTATAGGTTCGCAAACTGATAATTCACTGTGTAACTACTGTTACATGGATATCTAGATAATCTACAACTGCTGGGAGCTGGATCCTTGATTTTGCTTTCCCACAGTAAATAAAGGGCGTGCAAAATACACCATGCCAATCTGAAGAGCAAATGCACACTTTTTGCATGTGCAGTATCTGTCACTAAATGTGCTGTTACATTCACCGTATACATCATACGGTGCCACGTAATCCGGTAATTGAGCAGCTGACTTCCGTTGCCGTGATATCAATATCGGGAAAAATGTGCTGAGGTTTGCAGAAAATACTGTAAGTGTTGGGTAATATATTGGAAAAGAAGACTCTGTTGCATCACCTTATTTTTAGAAACTGTTTGTTTCACGCGAGAAATTTCAAATCAGCACTTTTCTTACAAATCGGATGTCCTCCCTATCTTTAAACAGTGTCATTAGAGAGGTTAGGACGTCCACAGTGGAAAGACTGCCTTTATTCATGTTAGGTTTCATCAATAATAAGCCTAATCTGCGTTTTGTTGCTTCTCATGGAAGTAGAAAACAAATTAATTTGTACATGTGGGCTCGCTCATTTCTTATGTAATTTTCATTAAGGTGTTAGACTCAATGGCCTATTGGCCATTGAGTCTAACACGAAATGGCCTTTAAAGGCCATGAAATCTTTCTCTTCTTAGAAATCGGATACTGCTTGTGATAGGATAGTTAATTCTATCGCTGTAAATTGCAATGGTTTTTTTTTTTTTTTTTTTTTTTTTTTTTTTTTTTTTTTGCCGGAGATAAAAGTCCTGCCATCATCGTATGAGGCCGGATCACTTCCCTTTTGGTTGAAAAGTCTTGAAGGTTCTTTGCATCAGACGGGATTCGAACTCTAGTGTTTCCAACCAAAGGGCTTCTCTCTATACCGAATGAGCTGCGGAAATTGTTATTCTCTCACTCAATGGCGATAGCGAGTGGCACTACTTTTATTCTTCAGAACAGCCTCAAGTGTGGTCATCGTAACGTATACCAGGAAACACTCCATTACATTCTTAACAGCATTGCTACCAGGAATGCTTAATTTTCTGATTCTTGTTCCTAATCCTAATTTCACGCTCACGCGTAGACCTACACTTTTTATCGTGTAGGCATTCGGAACCGAAATCCTACGGAATAGGTTGATTACTCCTTATTCCTGGAGGCATCCTATGTCTGTAGAGGCGTGTGTTCACGGGACCGGTTTGCCTACTTGTGGGATGAAAAACCCCAGTTAAACTGGGGGAAAAAAACCCTCTGTCTACGCCCAAGACCGGCTAACTTGGCTATGGCTGAGGAAGATCCTTGAGCTCCTCACGTCGTCGACGGGAATCGAACCTAGGACACTCCTTCCCCAGGCATATGGTTTCGAAGCGCACAGCCACTAGGCTAACCGTGCGGACGATTCTTGTTACAGTTTTTAATTTGAGCAATTCATTTTATTTTCTGAAATGAAATAATGCACAGTAATTGCATAAATAATAAATTGCACAGAAATATAAATCAATTAAAATACTGAATTCAAATTTTATACTTTCTCATTATTCTAGAACAGATTGACTAATATAACGAGCTTAAATGTACATTGTAGTCAGGAATGCCTTTTAGTTATCAGAGCTTTTTATTAAATAATCTTTTGAGATGTCAGTACAGTCCAAAAGCCCTCCGTATAAGGTGACGTCACAGCATTCCCTACAAACGTCTAAAAGTTATCAAATCCAATAATTCAGTGGTTTTGCTACATTCACAAATATTATTCTTAAAGGGTCTTTATAGCAAATTACTAAAAATGTTTTACAATTTTTTATGTTCTAAACTGAAAAACTCATTTTGTAATAAGAACAATCAATTTTACTGAAGTAATTTATTTACTTAGTTTGATATCAAAGATGATTTTATTTCGTATCAGTACATCCTATTTTTTGCTTACCATAAAACGTATCCTTTTATTATTAAACTCAGCAATCGTCGGAAAGTTAAGTTTGACTTAGACAAGCACCAACTTGGAGATGAGTAACCATTCGCGGATAGGATCGCGTTCTCGTAACTTACACCGTTCTGAGAACCGTGCAGCTGATTAGACTGAACCCATTCGGACCTCGTAACAAAAAAAAAATTAAAATTTGCAATATTTTTGTGCTAAACAAAAAGCAGGGAAAATTTCTTTATAATTAAATTTTTCTATAAAAGCATAATCGATATAATATTAATTCTTGATATTATTAAATAGCATATATTCCCTACACCTATATAAGCTAAATGAGGTTCTCTCACCAACTATTTTGGTCCCCCACTTGCAATTGCCGGAACTTCATACAGAGCTATAAACATTTTTTTTTTATGCCAGAAACTTTCTTATATCCCACAAAAGAAGCATTTCGGACAGAAGAATACAGGCAGTTCAAAGAAAAACTGTCGTAGATTTGCAACTAAGCATTGGCCTTAATTCAATCCTTGTAGCTGGCCATATTTGACAGTGAACTTATTTTATCCATTCGATATTGAAGCCAAAAATGGTCGCATATTATTCCAAGTTTTTCCCTCCTCTGCCTCTTACTGTAGCGTATTATTTAATTTTGCTTATCCGTTCTGAGTTGCATGCGCGATTGCATAGTTTCTCATTTCTTCCAAACGGAAACCCGTCCTGAGAATACACCAATTATCATACAGAATTTACTGCCTCGGAGTTTTATTTCGTTTGGTGTGATCTAAACGACAGTTTCATCCTTCAATTACATCTTAATTGCTCAGGATTGTTGTTCATTATGCATGAGGTAATTAAATACTTCAGACAACTGAAATTTTACAAATTCATACTGCATGGAAATATATGCATGACGAACAGATGGTGCTTTTTAACGTTATGCATGTGTACGTGGAATATCAACATGAGTTATACATTACTTTCCTAATATATCAAAGAGATCGCGTTTTCTCCTCATTGCAATATTGATATTAAATGTGTGAAGGAATAAAAAATAAACATTTGAAGCATTTTGGATGCTTGTTAATGGGAAGTTCATCATGTAATTCGTACATCTTGTAGATCAGGCGAGATACATTAAAAAGTAAAATGTATATAGTTAAATACCGTGCACGCTTGGTACAGCTTCGGTATTAAATATAATTTCCTTCACGGAGCTAGAAATCAATTTCGATTTGAAAAAAAAGTCTGAAAGCTGTAGCTATTTTACATTGTAGTAATTCCTGTGTAGTTTCATTAATTTCTTCGAAAGTCATCCAATGAAGTATGAGATGTGTTAAATGAATGGAAATCCATTGGGAGGTTAAGATGCATGTTGTTGATATCCGAAGTGTATGGCGATAATGGAAAAGAGATAGAGGAGAAGCCAGCAGTAATCTGTGTCGGTAATGAGACATCTAGACATGATCTAGTTGTTGCACGCTTGCTTAGATAGCGTGACTGTTTGAGGGAGATAAACAACAAGTCCCTTGACGGCGACCACCAAGCTGCCATAGAAATGTAAACAAACAAGGTGCGTCGTTGCGTTTGCTCTCTTGCATCACCACTTAATCCAGATGGGATTAAACGCATTTCCACTAAACGAGCCATCGGACACTTTAAATGTTACTACTTTGTGTCTTTAAGTGGACGTGATGGTTTCGGAGAGGTTTAACCTTCTTCGTCTAACTGCTGAAGTCATTTTAAGTTCTCCGAAGAGAGGAAATATTTCTGCATCTCGTTGGTTGACTCGCAATAATTACCTGGGTTTTCTAAATATGAATGACATTTATGACGTGTTTAGGCTATATTCATATAGGGCGGAGAGGATTAAAATAATTTACTACGTTTGCAAAAAAATAAAAACATTGGAAAGGATCAGTTATCTGGAAAATTCCCCCGCCTTTAACCATCACCATTCATAAGCATTCTTCCTGTTCGCAACATGACTGCTCAACTGGTGCAGGTTGCCGTTTTGTGATGACATAGCATACATTAAAAAGACGATCACGTGGTGATTGTTTAGCACAAAACTTAGGCTCCATAACTTCTGTTTTTAATCACTATGTACTATCTTCCTCCGATAAGATGCATCCTGGGAATTAAGTGTGGGTTGCGTAATTACCTCTGTGTAGTAATTTTCTATATCTAAAGTAGAGAAGCGGCTGTCATTATTCCTTGTATAATTTTCCGAGTTCAATGCTTTGGGACTGGCTTCAGTCTCTGCTAGAATTAATACAAGGTTGCTTTTGTGGAGTCCTTCTATTGTGCTATGTTGAAATCAAATAGTTCCTTTATCAGACAGAATTCCATGCTTACATCTTAATTCAACAGCTTTAACCTTTAACACAAACAAAACAAGTTATTCATATTTCCAGTACGTCATAAATACCTAAAATAAACAAAGAAAGGAATGTGAAATGATCATATACATCAGTGACGTACGCGGGGCTTACCTAAGTAGAAGATCCGGTTTTTTTAAGCTAAGTCGACTGCTCTCAGCTTCCTAATAGGTACAAAAAGTTGAAACATATCTTAAGTTTCAACTTTTTGTACTTTTACTACTAATAATATCGATATCAAAATGTGGGCGATGAAATTGACTAAAATGACAGTGATAATCATTTTGATATAATATTTCTTCAGAGGAGGGGGTACGATACGTTTATGCGAGTCCAGAAGCCTTGTATTCAGTTCTCCAATCTCGGAGAGTAGAATAGTTTAATGTTCGTTATATAACTAACTCCGCACACGAGAAGGGTTAATACCTGTTGCATGCCACTGAAGTGCTATTAAGAGGTCGAAGAGAAATGAATCGACAGACATTAAAATACTAAATTTTAATGAAGTAAATGGAGTAAGAAATACCATTTAAGGAATCCCTACTACAAAAACATATTACAGTTAGATGTTTCGTCTTCCACAGAACATATCTTGGACATAAAGACAAAGAACTAATTTAGACTACATAAATTTAAATTTCTCAAAAAAAAAAAAAAACACTACTAAAATGTTACATAAGCAAATATAAACAATTGGATGGAATACCTAAATCGAATAGATAGTAACAGGCCTCCAAAATTATTGCATAAATATTAGTTTCAAAATAAATGGGAAAAATAAGAATTGAAAGACCAGGAAACTATTGATATGAGATCGGAACGAGCTACTTGGCGTAAATTCATGATAAACAATTTTCAATTGGGAAATATTAGTTTTTAGAAAAAAAAAATAAAGAAAAGAAACTAATAGAACAGTATTGAGAGCGTACACGATTATGGAAAATAAAATGCTCTCGGCGTCTCCAATCCTTCAAGAATATTTATGATTATTATTTTTTAAAGGCATACCAGTTAATCTTTAACGTTTTCAAATCGCTTTTATTTGGAAATGAAAACCACACGATTGTTTCATTTATTCTGTTTTTTTTTTTTTTTTAAAGCACAATGCATGAAATAGAAAATGAGAAAAGAACTGTGCATTATTTTTATTATTATTTCTTTTAAATTGAAGATGGCGTCTTTCTTCCTTCAGCGTTGTGACCATTCTAAGCGAAATTTAAACAATAAAAAACACGCTAAAAACGGCCGTGTTGTTTAATACAATAGCACCATTTTTGGTGAGATAAGCGGGGTAAGCTACTTAAGAAGTCGGGGAGAGGTTGGAGGGGGTTTGAAATATATAGCCCGTGTAGTGTCGGAACCAAGCTGGGTTAAAAGAGCCTAATTGTGTGTCTGTAAAATCGCGATTAAATGTTTACACACGGTGAGCGTTGTGTGGGCTACTGCCGGTGATAAAATGGAGGCCGTTGAAGCAACGCCCGTGTTTGCTCTTCGCTAAAGTGGAAGGAAATTAAATGACTCGGTCTAGGAAAAGAGCGGCATCTTTTTCTTTTCTTTCTTTTTTTTTTTTTTTTTTTTTTTCGATTATATCACATGCGCTGTGTAAGTTTTAAATTTGGACTATCAAATTGTTTCTGAAGGGCTTCAAAATACCGCTCTGGACAGCATGTTGATGTACCGTAAAAGATACCGGGGCGAGAGAAACTGTAGCGCAGGCTTTTAACACGCAATTGCAGCATGCACCCTTCATTTCAATTTGTATACATATCCGAATCACTTATTCCACCTCATTTTTTCACACTGTTGTCCGCATTCACATGGCACAGTTTACGTCTAAACCGTATTATGAACATGCATTGATAGTAACGTTAAACTACGCATGTCCTTTTGATTCAGTTAATTTCCGACTTTCGTACAGTTAACCATGACATTAGCTAAAAGACTCAGTTTAAATACTAGATGAAAAAAAAAAAAACTTTCATTAAGCTTAAAAATGCTATGCGAAGTTACATCGTTTACTTATACGTTTTTGTGTGCGTTGTCTTATATTTTAATTATATTTTGTTTAAGATGTATTTGCAATGACATCATCAGCTATCGTAGACACACTCTTCTTAGGAACCGTGAATTGGCCATGACTTACCATATTTTATGGCAAACTTATTAACACAGCATTCACGTCTCTTTCCTCAATTAAGAATCATTGTACAATATTTCAAATGACTTGTGACGTCATGGCAAACATATATTCAACGTGGTATAGATGATGTCTTATAACTCCAGTTTTCATCCAAGTGATCATTTAATACACGTTTTTTATGCTCAAATTACGTTAATTCATGTAATTTGAAACAAACGTTTCAAATTACATGAATTTTTTGGTAACCAGAAAATATCAACTAGCTTTTTCCCATTTTTAATAACATTAATTATGGAATGAAAAAGTGATGAATAATGTAGGAAACTCCAGTGGGCAACACACTTCATAAACCCACTTCCAGGTGCCAGTGAAACGTTCAAACAAGTCTCTAGACTGGTTCTAGACTTCCGTACTGACCTAATTCACACCTTCTGAGCCATTTTTCTTCCTGAATACAATAGTCATGTGTGCGTGGCTCGAGGCTGGCTGATTCAGAGTTTTATAGCAACGCCATTTGGTGCACGCCGAGTTGTAATTATTAAAACTCATATTTGAAAATAAAGGAGGGCTCCTTCTACAGTGGCGAAGAGAAGTATATTTGAAGAGAGTGCTGTGCGTGGGCGTGAAACAGGCTGACTTGTTAAGAACGGAGAAAATTAAACGGATCCCGAGGACGAAATGCCTTGACCTGTTGAGGATTGGAGACAGCCATTGTTAGTATGAAACATTTTCGCCAACGCACTGCTAAAGAGATACTGATGAGTTTTTTTTTAATGATCTTGACACACTATCTGTCCACACTGACTTCGTCCTGGAGAACCTCATCTTGAAATAGCACATAATCTGGACCGGAAAGGAACTGCACTGCTTTTTTTTTTTAGTTCAGTAATGTAGTGAATTAGATTGGTCAAATGTGATTAGTGATTCATACAGCGAGCAGCCAGAACTTTCCATTTTAATTAGTTGTGGCACAAGTCTCTTTGCGTATAGTTAAACAAATAATCAAGAGGCATGTTACTAATTAAACTAACAGCATTAAGATAGAAATTAGGGTCATCTATTTAAACATTTGATTAGCAACATTTGACATAGAGCTTCGTTAGATTAACAGAAGCACAAATCATTCTTTGGCTTTATTTCTGTATAAACTTTGTTTTGATCTCATCGTAGAGGTTTGGAGTATTCAACCCATAGCACTCATGCTAATAATGTGCACTAGATTTACAGCCTTTCGTGGGTGAGAGTCACAGTTTATATATACACAAATATATTATCCACACGCAAATTTCACATAATTCCATTTAGCCGCAGAGGATACTTTAATTTGAACCATTTTGTTAATTGTTCCACCTCACCATACTCGGAATACAATAATAAAAATGATCTCGAATAATTTTTATAAAGATTGTCAATAAGATAACTTGCTCCCAGACGCGACAAAGAAAACGTATCTAATCGCCACTTTACAGAATTCCACATAATTATAAACGAAAAATATAAATGTAAAATTATTACAAATCTCTTCGTGGTGGCGTTCCGTAATTCTTTTTCGATACTCCAAATGACTGGAGTTGATTTATTTCCAGTAATATAAATTCCATAATTGGATTCTATCACATTTTGTGGTTTTTCGAAAATGGTTCAAGGTATCACTTTTCTAACTGGAAAATTAAAATAAAAATTTAGACGTGTGTGTTTGAGCGTGCGTGTCATTGCATCATTCTGAATCGCGTTGTCACAATCGCATATTCGAGTCTTATAAGTGAGCTCTGAACTCATTTAGAGGATCCTTTCGCTAAATTAGCGTAATTAAAACCAATTCTTTTGAGACCGAATAATTAAGTTTTGCCTGAACATTTTCTAGTAAAGTTTCTATCGCCTGCAAAGCCTATTATTTAGAAATAATTCCCGTGATCTATTATAACCGACAGCATAAAATGGACAATTATTCTGAAATATGTGGTAACCGTATCACAATAAAATATTTGCCAGTAATTTACTTGTTGAATATTCTCAATTCCTTCGTCCATTTTTTCTTGCTAAGATACCATTACTTATCTAAAACTTATTTAAATGTTACTATTCTGCTATTAGAACACTTATAGGGAAACACATTTATCTCGTATTAATGCGTAGAAATTATCTTCATATTCGTTTCGCATCATATATTAAGACGCGAGAATAAGAATTGGAAAAGATTTTTATAAATAGATGTTCACATTGACAATATTATTCCAGCAAACTGCTTTTATTGTGGTGAAGAAAAACTGAGAGTAATATTGGATCACCTTACTCGTTGGCTCTCCGAAAAGAAAGATCTAAACGCGATGCATCCTGTGCTAAGTAATCCAATTTTTTCTGAGAAACGACTCGCCATCGCTCCATTCGCTGTAATAACGCTTGGATCTGTCAATAGTTCTTATCTTCATGTAGCTTGCACTGGTATCTTCTTACATCCTCCTTCCAAAATGCCTTCACCAGACAACTAACCTCCGCTCTTCCCGCTATAATCTCAGCAGATAAACTTAAGACGGCACCTGAAAGGCGAGTGGTGGGAAGTGCGTTTCCTCGTCCTCTTAAGAATGTGAACACCTGAATGGAGATGAACTTTTAAGAAGGAAAAGTTTGTGAAAATAATCATGAGAAATCTAAGAAATAATTTGAAACACATTCAGCCAACATATGTTCAGAACGGGCAATTATTAAATTCGCTGGAATGTGTGCACTGTTTGTAATTGCCGAGGCAAAGACTTCTCTTTTCGCAAAGTACTAATGTAAATATCGGCGATAAAACACTCTAATGAATTGCTTAATTACTAAATTGGTCCGCTAAATGCCACAGTTGTTAGACATTTACGATCTAGTAGAAACGGGAAGATGATATGTGGAAGGCGACATTGCTCTCTGCATCATGTAATAAAAAGCAGCAATGAAAGAGCAGCACGTTATAAAATAGACAGATTTTGATACGAAAAACTAATAGCAAATATGCACTGTTGCTTCCGACGATGGCATTCTAAAAGGATCTCAGTAATAATCCAATTAATAGCAAATCGTGAACTGAAAATCAACTCCGAGTTCTCTCTTCAGAGCTCGAATTAACCCCACTACAGTCAAGTGCTTAACGTTTCCTCAGCTTGCCCTTCGGAGAAATTGAGTCGTTTGTGTGTGCTCCTCTCTCTCCATAGCAACGGTTATGAGCATTCCAAAAATGAAATTGTTCGGAAGAATCGTCCGGTACTTAATGAAACATCATTTGCATGCCAGTCTGTCGTCTGTTTATCAGTCTGACTGGAGCCCATTAAACACTTATATTTCAAGACTGAACTCTCCATCCTCCTATTTGAATAATGGAGCACATCGAAGAGAAATATTTAAACGTCACAATAGTGAAAATCAAATCTAAGTTTTTATTGCCTTCTTTCTTTCTTCCTGGCGGAATCTGCGGTCTGAGAAAGAGTTAGAATGGCTCATTCAGCATTCATGTATTCGGCAAACGATATTACCCCAAACATTTGCATTTGGCTTAATATTCGTTTGGGCGGACATAATTTTTCCATGATTGGGATATGTGATAGTCTGGAGAAGGAAAAAAATTCTTTCTTCTTACTGTGGGATACATCAATAAAGAATTTCAAGATTTGTGCATACGAATATAAATAACTTTGTATAAATCAGCTATGAGTCTCGAAACTGGCATTCGTTCTTCCGAAAATTTGATGCAATTCATGACTTCAGTGTTATCATTGCGTGTGTGCGGGTACAGATTATGCAACTGATATTTCTAGAAATATGCATGATATTCATGATGGAGTTTATAGGGCATCAGTAACAGAAAAACCTCAATATGAAGTGCATTACTGTAAGGTTGATAATCCCTGTCTCCAATGAGAGTTTGTATGCTATAGCACATGGGTTCCCAAACTTTTTCAATACATGATATAACACCCATACCTTACTCCGGTCTCGATCCGGAAACATTCATCTGATAGAAAACATTCTAAGAAAAGTAATTATTGTTTCAAAGGTGGTGGTGCGCGCGTCAAAAGATTTCTACATACAGATATTGAGAATTAGAAGTACTGTTATAACAGAAGTTTGAGCTGTGGGTACAAAAGGATGTTGGGTTATTGTTTCAGTATTCCATGTTCGGTGATTTTTGTAGCAGAACGCGAAGTGCGATCTACTCTGAAGAATCCATATTTTTTTTATTTGTATCTTAAACTAAACGCACTTGATCGTAACTTCTTGGTTTTCTTTATATGGTTATATTTTTTCATTGATGAACTGGTACTTGAATGATCCAGTCTTTTACTATAATGTCCATAAATTTTGGGTATAAATATTGTTGGTTTGGATTTCATAAATGATTGTTAGTGAAGGGCTGAACCCATTTCCGAATGAAATCTTATCGTTTTATGATTATAGATTGTACAAATGTGTTGAAATGATTTGATAATGAACCTTTATAACTGCCGGTAAACGTTGATTTTCTGGACATTACAAAATTGCTTAATTCTCCATGTTTGGTAATTCTACTCCAACTGGCTACATAGATAAATATATGAATTAGATCCAGTAAATTAAATTAAATCACACAAATTGTACGATGCATTTTTGACCTTTTATTGTCTTCGCGTTATTTTTTATAAACAAATATACGCTCCTGAGTAAAATGTAATTTACCTACTATCGAAAAAAAACGTCTCAATTGCTGTATTATCTAAAATTTATAAAATCAGGAGTGAGGGGGAGCTTGATTTTCAATGGGAGTCCTTTTTTTCCAGACTACAGACAGTTTCCTATTTACAGGGTCCCCAAATTGTCCGAGCTATTGCGATTTTTGTTGTAGAATCCCTCTTTTTTGACGTTCACCATCGTCTTGTGAGCGTCATAGAACTACGTGACATCTTAGAACATCTAGAACCACGAAATAATAATACAGAGGTAATTCCAGGTCTTTTATGCTTTTCGGGTTTTACTCGTATGTGGTAAACTCCCCCTTCATATCGCACTGTGTAGTATTAAGACAAATGTCCTGTTCTGGTTGAAGTCTAACAGCCGGGACTGTATTTGAAGATAAGCGAGACGGGAAAACAAAATACAAATCTAAGTTTTGAGCTGTTAATTCAGCATAGACCTCATTTCTTTCTTTCTTTCAGAACTGCTCAGGCAATGCAACATATGCCTGAAACGTAAGTAGAAATATTACATAATATAGACGTTGCAACAGTTTTATTATAATTATTTTTCAGTTTGGAGCACAGACAGATCCACATGATGCATAATCGTGAAATGGTCGAAGCATCAAATCGAAATCAGGGGGTTTTAAGCAATCCGACCCGATAGTTTTAGAGAAAAATGCTGCTCTGTAAAGATTCGCACAACCAACAAATGTTGGAATATTCAAAGTCGCGACTTATCCGCTGTCATTGTTAAGCTTCGTGACGACCATCGGAGAAATGTTGATACGCTCACTATTTAGCACCAGCTAAGAATGAAAAGACTGCTATCTGGAGAAAGAATACTACGTTAAATAGTTATCATGCATGTGAAGGGGCAAGTTTGTTGCAGAAATTACCTAAAAGGATAACATCTACGTTTTTAATTGAAATATTAGCTACGAAATAAAATTTAACTACAGGAATAGACGATCTTGATGTATATGAATAGATCAGAGTGATGCTAGTAAAGTTTTTTTTTATTATTATTATGGACGTAAGCTGTGTTGTCCTACAGATATCCTTCGCAGCAGAACACGTAAATATTTTCAGCCTTGAAGACTAAGATTAATCGGTCCACCAGCATACTCGTTTTGTAGAACACGATGTTCTTGGAAGAGTAGCCTGAAGCTTTGAATGCATCGCCCTTTGATTAAGCTGAGGTTGAGAAGAGAAAAGCTGAGGTTGTCGCATGAACCGTTACACGAACTTGTAATGGTTCATGCGACAAAGACGGGGGAATAACGTATCGAAAACGCATCTCACAGGGTTATTCCTTTTAAGGAGGTTATCTCACTTGGAAGGCCATTATATTGAACACAAAGATAAGTAATATTAATTATAATAGATTCAAATCCTTTTTCGTGATTGTTTGAAATTAAATTCAATCATTATCAGTGTTCGAAAATATTCAGAGAATTTACTACAGTATGTTCTCTTAAAGAGTCATACGTGTAATGCTCGTAAAGAAATCTTATTATGAAAGAAAAGGGAATTGGTAACCACTCTGTATACGAAATATATACATCGCTTTCCTCCCTTTATTTTCCGTATATGTAGAGAATGGAAAGGCGAAGGAACAGTGCTCATTCTGTGACGTCACAGAACACGAGCAACGACTCGGAGAAATACAAAATGTAAAGCACAACAGGAAATATTACTTTATGTATATCTCTAGTGATATACTACATTTATTGCACGTCAGTACTTAATTGAGCTCTTTTGAATGTAGCAGCTAATCTGTTGCCAAATAATTCTCATTAATTTACAAATGAGTCGTACTGACAAGAGTCAAGAATGCATGCCGCGTACCATGCATTAGTGAGAAAACAAAATAAAAAAAAACTGATTCCTTTCATTTCAGGGAGCATTCATCACGTTTTTCTTTTTTCTTATTTGAAAGCTCTACCTTGTTGAATAACTTTCATTTTTAAACTGACTGAATAAAGTTCGCCAGTAAAATTCTTGCGTAAAAATCTTACTTTACTGAAAACATTACTAACTGGAGAAAGAGTTTCGAATCCCGGGAATCTAAGAAGGGAAGAACTTGTACAAGGGCTTTTCATCTGAAGGTGAGTTGGCCAGTCATATACGGTTTTTTTTAATCCCTCAAAAGAGGTATACCGACCAGAGAACTCATATAGTTAATAGACATAACGTATACATCTCAGCTGCTTCAGTCATAATCCGAAACATTTCGTAGGGAAGTAGAAACCACACAAAAAAATAATAATAAAATAAATAATAATAGCCCAAAACACACAAATGCCGATGTTCAGTGAATAACAAATTTCCGATTTGTTTCTTTAAGTGCTCAGTGATTGATCCAGAAAAGCGAACTTGGCTGAAGATTTACTGATGAATGGCATGGTGGGGGAAGAAGTCTGATTATGGAATCGTCTTTGTATTCAGCAACCACACAACAGCTGCATCTTTCACTTTTCCGATATAGAAAGAACTTAGTGTGGAGAAAATTGAACGTTAAAGAACAAATTTTGTTGCTGCCACAGGGAAAAAATTTTTTTTCAGTAGCTCATTTCGTCTGAAGTGGTTGAGTGCATTTAGTAGTATAGCACGCACAGAATACTTTGACTGGCGTTGATTTGTCAATGATGACAATTAGAATTTCTCGTGAGTGGTCTTTATTGTATATTTGCAGCTCCAATACTTTTAACTGAGGGGGGGGGGGGAGGGACTAGAGAAAAATTATGGAAATTTGCAAGTTAAGCAGTTATGTCTGTGAAAAATCTGGATTCTTAAACTTATCAATATTCCGATTTCTATGATAGAACTTCTATTCTTGTTATTCACTCATTTCTTGGAAAACACTTTTTTAGTGAATTGATATTTTTATCTGTATCGGAGTACCATCTAGCTCGCCCAGAACTACGCCAGTTAAAAGACTTAGTGTTAATATTGCAAGTTAGTGTTTGATGATATTGCAAACCAGTTCTCAGATGATTTGAGTCATCACCATTCATGTACTAGAATGCGACATTGCATCCTTCATGTTAAATTTTAAAATATAATAAACTTTTTGCCATAACAGTTAAATGAGGACTTGACAACCAGTTATTGCTGGTAAAAATAAAATTAATCTTCAGTCTATTTTTACATATACTAATTTTACGAGCTGTAGAGATTAATTTTTGCTAATTTCGACAGTCTAAGAAAAAGTCTTTCTCGATACGTTCTTTCACTATCATTTTATATTTTACATAGTAATCGAAGCAGGTGTGAATGATGAATGGTGGGGGAAAGAAATCTTTGATTATATAATCGTCTTTGTATTCAGCAGTCGGTAGCTATTGCAATCAACTCCAGTGTTCCCTGTAGGCGAACTATTAATTGTAATTGCAAATTTATAACTAAACCACATTAAATCTTATTTAATGAAGTTTTGAAATCAGATTCTGCACTTGTTTGATGCTAATTTCACACTTAAAATTTGATCTGTATTAATACAGATCAATTTTTACACAAGTGGTCATTTAGTTTGGCCTAATGATAGTTCGAAAATGGGGGAAAAATCCTGCACTGTAACTAGCCTTTTTCCCTTTCTGTTAGCTCCTGAACTACCCATTCTTCTTGTAAGATGGGGGAAGAAAAAAAATCGAAGAATAAGTTCGTGGGCAGTTACTTGTAGTTTCGTGCATTTGCCCTGGGGTTATGTATTTATGAGGTTTCCGTAGGCCTAACGTCCTTCCAATGCCCGTAAATATAGACTATGGACAAGTTTTATGTCCCACTGTCAGCAAAGAAGCAAAACGTGTTCATGCAGGCCCCTCCTGTGGGACCAATGAAAATTGTAGAGGGCACTACCGACACACCCGGACTCAGCGAGATGACCAGAGGGAGCGGAGAGTGAGCGAGCAGTAAAATATTTCACGACGACAAACCTTAGACAAAGTAATCTCCTGAATGATTAATACTTCATTACGTTGTGGAATGTCTGCAGGCCCCGCAGCCATCCCACAGCTGTGTGTGACTTATCGTAGCTTTATGAATAATTTGTGTTTCAATCGTACTTTGCAAACCCTTGTTTCATACTTCACTTTATTTCTTTGCAGAAATCTTGAAGGGAACAATATCACTGTGATAAGGGGAGATGACTTTGCAGCAATGAAAAAGCTAAGGATATTGTAAGTCTCTTTTTTATTTTTTTTGTCTTCTATGGTTATTAGATTTACATGTTTTTTTTTTTTTTATTCTTTAGTGTAGATACGATTTTAACCTTACAAAGAATCCGTTGTCAAGTTAGTTTCAAAGAAACCAAAATCAGTATTTTCTTAGAAGTCTTCTTCTCAAGATGTGATATTATTTTAAGAAAGATCTCGCATCTGGTTCCATTTATTGTTCTTATTTTTTTTTATTTTAAAGATTTTGTTTTGCTATTCTAAGTGAGGTTGGAACTATTTTCACTCGTGTATGAACTTGGATGGCTACTTGGCTTTGTTGGAAGCCAAAGTCAATCAGCTAATACCTCTCATAATGAAATTAAACCAAATCCTAATTTTTCCGAGGTTGGCAAATATAAATTTTGGCTTAAATCAGAATGTATGTAAAAAATATGCTGGTCATAAGTATTGAAGAAAGAGAATCTAAAGACACTATCATGGTCTTTATCCTCAGTAAAAGAGCAAAATTACCAATATTTTATAATACAGATGCGAATGATCTTGAAAGGTTTGAGAAATTTCTTTATTAAAAAAAAAGAAGACTAAACATAATGCAGAACTGACTCTTGCATCATTTGAAAGATTTTGAGTAATAATTAAGAATACACATCTTAATTCTATGGTCTTTCTTTCCATGTCTACTATATTAAATTCTTACTACTAAGCTAATTTTTAGCAGATCTTTTAGTCTGCACTTGATGTTGTAATTGAGAGTGGCACGAAAGATTTTCAGACATCTGATGCTTCTACAGAAAGTTCAGCCGAGATGAGCAAGTGCAGAAACAGAGTTCAGCGGTATTTTGGCATTCTAATCGGAAACGTATGCATTGAACTTTTTCACATTCAATCGTATTGAAGATGCTAGGGTGGGTGGGGGGGATTAATTGGGAACAATTTCTATGTTTGAGTTATTCTGAAACATGGACTTTCGATGCGTATGAAATCTTTGGATAGAAAAATTAGATTAGAAGAAAGAAAGAATAAGACACGACCCCAGAAAGAAAGCCATCGAACAATAAAAGAACTACATTTCCTTCATCCGTAGATCCAATGAGCAACTGGAGTCGATGTTCTTTCAGAACATCGACTCGAGTTACTCATTGAATCTGAATTGGTTGAGCTGCATCTAATGTATGAAAGCATTTTGAAGTTCTCCTTCCGATGATGTAAATGTAATTATTAATTTTTGAAAGCATCTTTGAAACCGTTCAAATCGTTCGCGTTCATTCTGCATGAATGAAATCACATCATAGAGGCAGAAAAAAAAATCACATAATAGAGACTGATGATACTGATGTGACTCACTGTACCAGTTGGGACAACTGTCTCCAAAGAGACAGTTGTCCCAACTGGTACAGTGAGATCTCAAAAATCCAAAACTACTACGCAGTTCCTGTTTAGAAAGTATGTAGTATCTAAGATGGCTACCGACTAATTATTGAAGAATGTCATGAAAGACTTCGTATAGGTTTCGAATATGTTTTTATTAAAAAAAAAGTGTTTTATACCAGATCTGTAAATTAATTTAGTGGAATACTAAATCAAAAATAGCAGAAAAGGTCGAATATCTGGACTTTTTTTTTTTTTTTTTTTGAGATCTGGTCTTTTACGTGTACAATGCCATGACCACTCATGCTACGAGTTATGCAGGCTTAGCGAACTAACGATTGTGGACTGAGCTCTATAGTGCAAACCATTCGTTGGCCTTCTAATCAGGCAGACTGATTTTATAGGTAAAGTAGAAATTGTCCTTTTTAAGTTATATCGATCATTCATTATTCTCCTCCAACTCATTGCACATGGAAACTTCTGAAGTTTTATAGGAAACCAAGTAGTTGGAAATGATCATGTAACCCTATGTGAAAAAGAATAGGGTTTAAACTTTTTTTATCCTATTGGATACGCACAGATAATAAAAATTGCAGTTTCCTTTTTAAAAATCGTTTTCTTAAATTAATAGAAAACATTTTTCTTTGGATTCTTATTTTGACCTATGACAGAAATGCACATGGAACATGTTTTAGCTGAGGGATTGTAGATCTCTAAAACACTTTCCAAGTGTATTTCTTCCTTCTAAAGTGAACTGAAAGCGCAAGCATTCTTCTCCCTCCCCCCAAATCTGTGTATCTACTTTTTTTTTCAGCTTCCCTACGAAAACTTGGAAATTCTCAATATGGGCGACTTATCTGATTATCTTTGAATTTGATCCTAGTTTTTCTGAAGCACTGACGATGAATGAATTCAACGGTGGAAACGAATGAACTAAATCGTATTGTCAATGCAATGAGTTGTAAAAATATAAGGCTCGTAATTTTCAATATTCAATAATAAAAATCTATTACTTTTCATTTGAAATACATTATCTGATTTCAATTGTTTTGTTTGGAAAAATTCTTGTCGTACTTATTCCAGGAACGTCTTACATCTATTTCTTTCTCATGCAAGACTCAGAATTGAAATACTCCATCAAAAATTCATACGCGGTTCTGAATAATATAAATAGTTGACCTTCATCACAATGCAATTCTGTTCATTAACGTTTTTCAAGTACGTTTTTGAGATCGCTACTTCTACTCATCATGCAAAACGCACAAAGAAAGATCTGAAAAAGATGGCATGTGTTTCAATTATTAAAAAATCTTTATATATTGCGAAGATTTCTATTAAATATGACGGAAAACAAAACTAGTAGAAAATAATTAAAACAAAACAAAGAAGAATAAAATCTAATCGAAGTCGAGTAAAGTGTGTACCCCAGCGGTCTTCTGATGACGCCTGGAAGAGAAGTAAAACAGCAGATTTTAAGTTCGATAAGTGATCCTTGATATTTGCAATACGAACTATTTCCACTGAAATGAAGCTACTTAATGGTAAACCGTCTGTCGTGAGTGGACAAGCGAAAAGGTCATATTGCGCCACAGCCGGCAAACTTGTCCTTTAATGGAATTCAAGCATTCACTTCTTACTAGAGTTGAATGTATTTGAATAAAAATTCCGCTAGCATTGCGCCAACACTACAGAGTCACGGACAGCTGGTGCTCCTGTGATTTGCTGCCATTGTGCTGATTACATCCACAAGAGAAGGAATTGGTGCTTTTTTGTGTTTCGCAGCCAGTTGCAAAAGACATGTTTATCCTACAAATATAGAATAGTTCGAAGACCACGCAGCACGTATTTAACATTTGCCCTAAGAGCGTATTTTGCTTCCATGCCACTTTTATTCTTTTGAATTATGTGTGATGCTCGCTAGATAACTACAGATCCTAAGTTGAATGCAAAAAGTATTTCCTTGTGAGTGATGTGGATAGTTTCGAGCATCTTATTCCAGTGGATTTTATTTAATGAATATTGTGGACGACGTAGAATTCTGTTATTGAACTACTTTTTTTTTTTTTGGATAGGATACTCGTCTGTTCTTTGGAAAGAGCTGTCTCAAAACCTGTCAAAAATAAGAATGAACTTTCATTAAGTCGTCTCTCTCTCCAGTTAAATTAATTAGTTGGTGACAGTTTTGCATCCCGAAATTCAGTTTTTCGCGAAGAAGTAAAGACGAAAGACACAGAAGCGTACACAATGTCAGAAAAAGTGCAAAAGCCTCATGAGTTCAGCGTTTGTTTTATTATAGATCATTAAGATCACTTAATGATTTTACTTAAAGTATCATTTTTGGATAAAAATATTTTTTTATAACAAATTTATTTTTATTTTCTGTCTTATCTGAATCTAATACGTGGGTCATGAACAGCTACGAAGTTTTCAGATTGAGCAATCAAACCTGTTCCCTGAGCATTATCGCTGCATGCTGCCTTTCTAAACTCTTTTTACTGAAAGTTCACGCAATATCTTTCTTTTGACAATTAGTAAATTTCCAAGGTTATAGGGAGTTTTACAAGCATCCGTGTCACTATTATTCAAATTTGGGAAGGGGACCAATGAGAGCATTGCTCCTTCGGCTATTTTTTTTTTAAGTTCTTTATTATTTTAGCAGAAAATATTGACGGGATAGAATAAAGATGCAGTCCCATTACTATCATTTTATTCATCAACTTAATCATTAGTGACCGAAAAAAAAACAAGTAGATGAAATGAATATTTAGAAAGATAATTATCCAAAACCCTGAGAGGTTTGTTTATTTCGGATAAGGTTTGCTGTCCTACCTTCTAGCAAAAATGATTGGTAATCGGAAACTTTTTAATTAAATAAAATGACATAATAATATGAAAAATATTACCGATATTCGACAAAGTGATATAAAATTCAACCCACGTCACTTTTATCTAATTCGTGATACATGCCAAACCCAGATTGTTTTGTTTTCTTATTCTCGTGTATAGTTTTTGTTCCCATGCTATGAAAGTAGATTTTATTCCTCTAAAATAGTTCTAATTTTGGTTTTAAAATTAAAAAAAAAATTTGGACGTACGTTTCGAGATAGAGTCAGGGTCCTTCCATCCCTTAAAGAATTTGGACCGATTTAGTCGTATATACATTTCTTCACTCGTATTTTATAATACCTTTAAGTTTTTATACGAAAACTGCCTTTCACGAATTATATATACACGAATAATTCAATTTTTGCTTCATATCCTTGATAGCTGATATGGTTCGAGAGTACATTTCCATGTTGCTGTTTTACTAGAAGTCAATCCGATGCTGCAGTGAAACCTTGCGTAAATTTAGAAATGTGTAAATTGTAAATTCGGCACTAGAAGGCGCACAGATCCTTGACGTTGCCCATAGGTGTCTTGTCAATGAGCAAGTTTCTAATAGAAATTAGTGAAGGTAACACTTCTACATGCCAGTTAGAGCACAGGTGGACGAGTATAGTCTCTTACGAACTAATTAAGGAGCGAAAACATTACGACTGAGGATGAAATAAGGATTACAAAACGCTGTTCTTCAGAAACCAGAATGCTTACTGTTTTTGTTACTTCTGGTTCCCACTGAGGGGAAGGAAGAACGGCGAAAATGAATTTTGTTTACTAATTTTTATGAAGGAAAACCAAATTTCTAAATATACCAGCTTATCTAGAAAGTTTTTTTACTTATCCCGTATCACGGTGGAATTCGATCCTTCAGAAAGATCTCAGTTACGTGGCACAGTAAGAAGGTCATACGTTGTCCGAAAAAGCATGGATTCAAATCTCATTAAAGAGCTGATAAGCATTTTTTACGCCTTTTGAACAGAAATTGTGTAAGCAGGTTTCAAATTTCAAACTGGAAATTTTAAGCTCCCTCCTAAATACAACTCGGAATTCATTTGTGAACATGCCAGGAAATTGCTAGAAGAAATTTCCTGGCATTAGCTAGTTGTCTTGACGTTCAGTTCTCAATAATCCAATGGAAATTCTTTGTTTCCGTTTTACTAAAATAACAGTATTCTCAAAGGGTATATTCTGTGTGTGTGTTGAGATCCGAGAATTATAATAAACCTTATAATTTACTTTCTGAACAATAGTACTTGGTGTCTTTGATAAACGTTTATCTCACCGATAATGAATGCCTTTTATCTCCAAAGCGACTTCGAGGATGGCAAATAACCCCATTAGCAGGAACAAGTATCAACGGATGAGTTGCTTGTTTCAAGTGTTCCATGAGCAAACCACTAGCAACACGGAAAATATTCAGCTTGTATTGAAACCTCTGTCAAGTCCTAAGTAAGACAGTCATGCATATTCATTGATGCAATGGCTTAACGAATGCTTTCTTTCAGTTCATTCAGTGTTTTGATATTGGTAGAAAGTACGTTGCATGAATACCTCCCCCCCCCCACCACCACGAAAACGTCTAAAAGTAGAGTAAATTCCAGTTCAGAAATCATGCACATTTTTGAGGTAATGTGTAATACGAGCTTATACATTCTGCATATTACTGAAAAGAGCTTATTCTACAATCGATTATCAAAGTCGCTTGATTCCGTAGCGTTGAGGAACACATTAATTACAGACCTCAAGATTCAATATAGAGAGAGACATCAGTAATGCGTATTATGCGTTACTCTCTGACATGAATAATTTCAATCGCACGTGGTTAGCAAAGTGAAACGATAAATATTTTAAATTTCAATATCGCATTGCAGGATAACATTCGCTGTGCTGTAACCATTTTCCCTGCGTTCCTCTTCAAATTAAAATTGAGGAGTTGAGTGGACTTCGGAGAGATGATGAATACTTTTGTAAACAAAGGGATAATGGAGCCTTATTAAGTATGCGATAATGGTGTTTTGCTAATATGGTAAATGAGCCAAACACAAATGTTGCAGAACAACTAAAATCCATGAGTTTACCAATCTTCCAATATGTGTAGGAGGCGAAAAATTTAAGGCTAACCTGACCAACCAACCTTTATCATACAAAAAGAGAATAATTTTCTTCATTTGATGAAGTGAACACTGTTTCCGGCTATCGTGCGGTCTGAAACTTCGGAAATAGTCTGGGCAGTGAGAATGTTTTAGTACATGAGTATGTAACAAAACTTTTCTTCATAGTACGCTTAAAAATTCCCATCGTGTGTATGCTTTTTAAGCAACTAAACCTTTTGCTTGCATTTTTGGAATATTTCGCCATTGGCTTGATTCCGATGTTGACTGTCAAAGAAAGCTGAATATTTCCTCTTTCCATTTTTCTGTCTACACGTTACTGACCAAAGTAGATTGTTCAACGAACTCGTTCTTTCCGAAGGTTATTTCAAAGTCAATACTTCCTCGCAAGATAATAAATTAAAACAATATAATGGCCAAGAATTTTGCAGCAGAGCCCTTTAAACAGAACCGCAAGTCAAGCAAGCAGTTACTTAAAATATTTTTCTTCTCTTTCCTCAACTAAAGACCCACGAAGTGTGATTTACGTTTTATGGAGAGATGGACGTCTTTACGCTAATTAATTATACTCCAGCTGCGGAACGCAAACAAGAACCGGCTCATTGAAACCTCTTGAGCCGTGTAATATCCTTTTAAAAATTTTTCCCCTCTTTCTGGTCACGGCGCCTTTTTCTCATCTCAATTTCCCTTATAAAGGTGTGCTAACTGTCGCTGTCACTCAAGATTCCAGACAAGTGAAGAGTGTTAGCGGCCTTTCTCTTAACATATTTTAACGATGAAGGAAAGAGGTTCTGATTAGTTTCTCATCTTATTCTTTCCTTACCTCGCCTCCCATTTTTTTAACGGTCTGTTTTTATTATCGGATATATTTTTATAGTCGGACCCCCTCTGGCCATACTTGAAGCCATTCTTGATTGTTTTTCTTTCTGTTATTAATATTTTTTGGCTACATTCATTTCTCCTAGCATAAGAAGTGAAGTTCGCATCTACTTGTGTTCTATGAACTAATAACGGACAAAAATTTTAAAGCCTTTAATATTCTCCATGATTATGATGGCACCATCTGATAGGTATTCGTGTTGTGCGTCTCTTCTTATATGTCGCATGTACATGATGGTTTTAAAGGGAATATTCCAAGTGGAAATGCTTTTTTTTCCCCTCTCCTTTCTGACACATTCCATGCAGACTTTATTTTATTTCCTTCATATACATCTGGAACGCATGACAAAATAGAAACTTCCCTTTCTGTCAAGAAACTTTGACCACTTCAGCTGTCGAGTCAGGTATGTGCCTTGCGGGTCACGTGCTTCTGAATACCAACAAGATATCTTTAACTGGACAGCGGTAGAAAGTTTGGAATGCCTATTTTTTGATAATGTATCTATCGAGAACCCAGGTCACGAAAGATGTTTCAGAAGAAACGACATTCTTATTCCGTTCCAAGCCCCTCACACTTGTCACATCCTAAAACACACACGGCGAATTGTCTTAGGTGCTATATCAAAGAAACCTTTTGAATCCTTTCAGGAAAGGAGTAAACAACTTGACTCGTGTGATGCCAAAAAAGGGAATTTTCTATCAAAACTGTCCGCTTCTTGTATTTTATTTACTTTTTTTTTGTAATTTTATTGTGTACGGTTCTTAAGAAGAGACGCACAAGTAGAACGTGACGGTAATAAACACTGCATCAAGGATCAATGTTATTGGACATCGGAAGTAAGTAGGGGTCTGTTTCACTGGTTGATACGGTCACGAAGAAATAGTTTAAGAAAAAGAAATCGAGTCAATTGTTTGTGAGAGAAAACTGTGCGGTGAAAGGAGATTTTTTCTTAGAGTAGATGGCCAGAAGGAGGTTTATAAACAAGAAAGAGAAGAGTCCAATACTGAGATGTAGTTAAGTACCATAAGAAGGACCAAATGATAGTCTTTCCGTATGAGATGAGAATGATAAAGAACCAGAATCATCTTTTAGAGATGAAGTTCACTGAATATAAATTCCAAAATGCTGTAAAAAAAGAAGAATGCGAGTGGCAGGGGGATCTTAACAACTGCGTAAGTGCGCTCAAACATTTGGAATAGAATCAAGCTAGTCTCGGAATACCCATGACATTTAATCAGCACTTGCAGCAATCAGCCTTTAATTATTCTGCAGCATCACTTGTTTGATATTTACCAAGACTGTGGCCTGGTTGGCCGAGTGGTTAGTATATCGTGATAAGTAGTGGGCTCTAATCCCGCAGTAGGTAGAGATGTTTGTTATTATCTTTAGGTGAGAGGCCACCTCTCTGTTTATTAGAAGCCAGAAGTGGCTTAAAAAAGTTTCACGTTTGGTCACAGGTATTCGGACTGTGTAAAAAAGTATAATAAAAATGTATTTTAAAAAAATCCTTAACACTCTCAGAGTGCTAATGTATAATTGGCCAATAACCTTTCAATCGCAAAAAACAACAACAAAAAAAAAACTGTTTCATGATTCAAAATATATCTGTACAAACCTGTTCTTTCGTTTCTCTCAAGAATAAGAAATGACAAAAAAAAAAACGAATAAGACACGGAAAATAACTGGAGTATTAAAGTTTTCTTTGCACTCGTTCTGCTAAAATAAACCTTAACACTCTGAGTACTAATGTATAATAGGCCGATAATCTTTCAATCGCAAAAAAAAAAAAAAATGAAAAAAGAAACTGTTCCATAATTCAACCAACTGTTTTGGAGAAAGGAATTGTTCCTCTGAATGCACTCTAGAATAAAGAAAAAATTCTTGGAACATGCAGTTTCATACACTATTCACAGAAGCCTCTTGGATTTAACCCTGTCGATAATCTAAATACTCTCATATCATGAGGTCATAAACTCTAGTACATCAATTATGATATGATGTGGGCATTTTTCTTTGATTTTAGCATTAGGAATACTTTTGTACAATTTCTATTTTTTTTCCGATGGCCAGAACAAAACCTCAGAGAGCAAATAGATTTCGTCCCCTCTCTCTCTGTATAGTTTAGAAGCTGACAAAATCCTCCTAATTGAAAACTAATCGATCTTTGGGTTTTTGTACACGTTCTCCTAAAGCAGTTAGCAGAAGCGCAAGGGAGGGTATGCAAAATATTTGGTTACGCAATGACCAAGAATTTTGCATATACGCTGCGTAAAGCGACGTTTACGTATTTGCATAAAGCTTTCTAATTCAGTGGTCGGTATGTGTAGGTAGAAGTATATTATATCGCCAATAAAAAATGGTCCAAAACAATTTTTACAAAAAAAGTTTCAGAAAAGTATACTTGATGAAACTTTGGTATTCGAACATAAAAATTTAATTATACTTGACAAAATATGACTTCTGTTGAATCGTCATATTTTTTTTGACTTAGGAAGGTTAGCAGACAAAATGGCGGTGAGTTGGCGGATATCACAAAGCAGGATGAAGCTCCCCTTCCTCTCAGAATGTCAACAATTCTCAATATATACGAGGTTCAATATTAATGTTCCTTAGAACAATGACATTCTAACCATCCATCCCTTCCCTTAAAAGGAGTCTGGTGAGAACAACATTTAATGACGTAATTCATAAAGCAAGTTTTGTATTAAATTAAATATTTCATTTACTAGTGGCCCTGTTATAGTATATCTCAACACGCATAATTCATTAAAAAAAAACATTTGTATAAGACAGTTATTTATTAAAGTGCTTCCACCTACATTAGATTAACTACGTTTTTCAATAAGAATGTTGATTCCCACAAGCCACTTTTACGATTGCAAAAATATCTTTTAGATGAAAGCTGAAACAGCGTAGTTTCTTTTACGATTATTATCCTTGGAAATATGCTAATACTGCCACGAAAGGACAAACATATAGCGACATACTCGCCTTCGTCATCTTTCGGCTTAAAGCATTAACCAAAATAACGTCTATTGGTGAGTGGTTTCGTTCGAGGCAACTTTCTTTATCACAAAGGAAAGTGAAGGTGAAGTTGAACTCTGTCTTGGTGACGTAGCTGAGTACAATGCAACCATTCATGCCCGATTACATTTTTTGTGATTATCATTTCAGATATTTAATATTGTGCTGTTTTGAAAATTGTCGTTTATCAGTGCATGCACTGTTTTTTTTCCAGTGATATTTTGAGTTGATTTATATCACATAAAGTTCGCTGTTTCGAACTGATTTTCATCGGAAAGTAGGCAAGAAACTCAGGGTACACAATAGTTTGTGCTTGAAAGGCACTGTAATGCTTGAATACGAAGCAACTCAGGTTTAAGAAGGTTTACAACTCCATCTCTGATTACTTTCGAAGATTATAAAATGTCGAAGCGAAATAAAACAGATATTATGTATTCTTTCTTTTTTTAATAAGGTTAAATACTATGATAAAGACTTGGACTGATCTCGCTTCATTAATTAAAATATAGTTTAATACTTTTTGTGTTTTGTTTCTGACGTTGCAGTTCCTAAGGCAAGAACATCAATACGTGGAATCCAAATTAGCAACTTTTATTCAGACTTCAAAGAGGGAAGCAACTTACTTTTAAAGAATTTCACTCGCCAAGTAACTTTCTACGATTATCCCATTATACTAGTGTTAAGGGGATGGTTAAAATTCTGACGAGAGAGAGATGTTCGGTGTTCCATGTTAAAATCGGGTTCGTAAGACTTCATGGACCGTCGAGATAAAAGCACGAAGAGTGGGTTAGCGCTCCGCAAAAAGAAAACTCATCTCTGTAAAGGATAAAAGGAACACTAATTTTTCTCTGTTAAATATTTGCTATTCTTCCCTCAAAACGATGCCTTCTTTAATGAAGGGAGGCGGTCTGACAGAGATTACACGCAGTTCAATGTGGTGTAATAATAGGTCACCGGGATTGCAAATATTTCCCCTTTTATGGGCACATGAGTACCTCATTAAGGAAATATCCTCGGAAACAGTCTTAAAACTCTCGTCATTAGCGCTGTCTCTTAATGCACAGCCACTTATTCTATCCCCCCCCATCTCTATCTCTCTTTCTTTACCGGCACCCACTGTCGTTGGAATAAGGGTCATCGTAGAATCTCGTGCTGGCGGAGGGCCTCTGTGAATGTCTCCCGGTGCCTTGTGCCATCACGCGAACTTGAAGTGCCCCCTTGCTCGGTTGGTCACTCCCACTAATAATTCTCCCTCACAGTTGCCATAGAAAACACTGTGGACGAGGGTAATTAAGGTTGCACGAGACGGATATCCATCAGCAGACATCTTAAAGATGACCGTAGAATATCGTCGGCAAAGCTGGCCTGTCAATTAGCGCAATTTACTCGAGTCACGGAAGTTTGCATGCTCTCCCTCAGCTATAGACGCCTCGACCTCCGTGGTGGCCTTTTGAAAACCGTCATTGAAGATACGCGAGCTCGATGAGAAGTCACTTTACGCTTTCCGAGAACTGAGTTGATGACGGGTAGTATAATTTGGAATTTTTTTCTTCTTTTTTTCCTTCTCCTTCTCTCTCTCCTTCGATGAGCCACAAATGGGGTCTGGCTTCTCACGAGCCTTTCACTTGCATTGTGAGTTCCGCTCTTTTATTTAGCTGGAAATGAAATATCGGAACATTTATGCAAACAGTAGATTCGGTTGCTAGCGTTTTAATGACTTGTAACAACAGACAAAGATTGCGTGAATTAATTTTAGTAGCGCGTGTTCTTTAATGTTCGTGACGCATATTTTCTTGAGCATAATATTGGAGGAGTGCTATTTATACGTTGTGGCAACACTCGAAAAACGTTTGAGCTGTTTGTTGAACATGGTGCAGTATGATTAGTTAATATTGAATCATATGAATGGAATTAAATCCATGGCTTCACATTTATGCTTTAAAAGGAAATTAAAGAAAAAAAGACAACTGTTATATCATCTATGAATAAAGTGTTGTTTCCTCACTCCTGCGTAATAGCTAGAAAATTAAGACGTCCGTACCTCTGTCAGCTGCCTTTATATTCTCCTCCATTCAAAATTGAGTAGCGAATTGACGACTGCTTGTAAAATGTCACCGGAGCACTCAGATTTAGGTCGCAGATGGTCTTCATCCGATATGAGACTGCTCATTGGAGGCTTGAAGCCGCTAAGAAGTATCACGTTTGGTCTCTAATGCAGGAGTCTGGATTATCTATTAGATACCCATAGTGCTGAACTGGTAACAACCTTTTTTTGAGGTGAGGTCCTTCGATAAAGGCAAGTTACGAACACATACAACTAGAGCTGCGGATTTTCTCTAATGTTCCCTTTTGTAACACCATTTTCTATAACTTTGAAGAGAGGATTCTGGTGAAATTTATTGAAAAGGCGTTACAAAGGTGAATCTGCAAATTTATGTACAGATGAACACACGGGAGACCAGTGGCAATTCTGCAATGAAGTGTGCAGTCATAAGCCAATATAGTTAATTTTGATTGGGAGGTCGCGTGTCATAAAATGAAGACACTCCCTTGGAATTTGCTATGTGACTGCAGCTTGCATTTTCCTCTTAATATGTTCTTCTCAGGCTATATTTCGGTGTTCTCACAATCACTGTCTCCCACCAGCCCCTCAGCTTGACATCGCATGTAATTTTACGTGATTCGATGTGAATTTTAGATTGTTGCCAGTGAGATGTTGATTTAATTATTTTAAGTCGTATTTTTCTCGGCTTGCCATGACCCTTAATTCAAAACTGGATGATGAGATGGTTTTACAGCGGAATATACTGGCAGAAATTACCCTAACTTCTTACGTGCAGGACTATTTAAACTTGCATGTGTACTGTGGTCGTTTTGGTATTATACTCGCAATGGAAATACAAAAGCATGACTTGACACATACTAATTTAAAAATGAGGTTGATATCTCCTCTGCTCCATATATCATCCAATGTGCTCTACTCCACAATTCAGTAAAGGTATTCCACCTACTAGGCGAACTATGAAATTCAATTTTGTTTAATGTTGTCGAATACTGTACGTTGCATCAAACATTACATAAATAAACAAAAAAAACGAAAGCATTTATATCGACAAAACAGTTTTTTAATTAACATTTATAAAATCAGCACTGTAACTGCAAAGCATCCAGCACCGTACATTAACAGCAGACAAAAATTGAAAAAATAATCGATAATTTATTGCGTATTTCTATTAATTTAACATAAATTACAAACTTATACGAATATTGTTTGGTGTGTACCAGTAAATAGCTGGACTTCAAGAGCACCGTGTAGTAAACTGCTTCATCTAGCTACAATGAAACTGACGTTGCTAGAAAATGTTCGTGTAGTTCTGAGAACATTAATGAATGAGCCAATCCAGACACTCATTAAGCACAACCAACAGTACATCGTAATTCGAAGTGCCCTCAAAGCAGTGAATTTTCATGTAGGAACACTTGTTGCAAACACAGAACTCCATTCAACAATTCGCTCTTAACAGATGACGGACAACCTCCATTACGACATTTAGCCACACGACATTAGGATAAACCATATTCCAACTTCACTTAATGTACAGTGAAACAAGCTAGGGTTAATAGAGATTCCTAGTCAATGCATTTGCTGAATTGAAATGCTGTGTGTACTTTTATCCCAATTGCTGGAACGGTCAACCGCACATTGATCACTCACAATGTTGTGCGCAGTGTTTTAAAAAAAATTACTCAATGGTAGCTTCAGTTTTTATGTTGGCTACAGAAAAATAAGTTGGTAGTCACTGGCAGTGCGCATCCCAGATCAGCAATAGAAAAATCTTTTTCCAGAAAGTCTTTTTAGAAATAAATTTTTGACTAGTTCCGTTTTGTTATGATGCCAAAATTCCGAAGACCTACACATTCATTTCAGATCTTTTTTTTTCCCGTTTTAGGAAACCACGCAGACTTCCTGCAGATGTTTGTCGCTTATATTATGGGTTACTTTCAATGCACTTCAATATACCCAATTCAGAAGGGGTAGAAAAAAAAAAGTCCATTGTCAACTTCCTTTCTTGATGCACTTCCTGGTAATATTTCGGTAATCGTTGAGCGAACAATGGAGCAGGAAGTTAACACCTTCTATTAGTACTCTGACTTTTTTTTTTTTTTGCATGTGTGTAGAAACTGTTATTCAAAAACTGACTTTTGTTTCCATCTTGCATGTGTTTCGAAGAACTGATTTCCCCTCCTCCCCCTAAAACTGTGATGAAATAATCTGAATTAGTTAGGAAACTATCCCTTGGCTATTCTTTCCCTGTTTTTGATGTTTCTAGGATTAAGGGTTTTTTTTGACAGTCATAAAACTGAATTGGTTATTTGAAATATTTTTTATTTATTCTAAAATCTTCATTAGGCTTGTTATACTTCCTTTACAGAATCAGCATTTCGTTTCAGTCCATTAATTATGAATTGTGTCGTACAGCAGTGCTATAAGATTTCAAGTTACTTCACTATTCATGAGAATATTGAATGGTAGGTTTCTATTTCGCCAATTGCTTGTTCCCAAATAAACCCCGTAATGAATAACAAATAAATCCACCCCCAATAATGAGAATTTGATTTTGTGAAGAAAGTATTAATTCAATCATTCTCACAGTAAGATTTTTTTTCCATTTACATTTTTGTAGCTGGAATAGCATTTCTATCCAGATTTGCTTGGGAAAGAGCGAAAGATTATTCGGAAATGGAGTTGTACTAATTTTAATTTCACAAAATATGTACAAATCTAATTAAGATTCGTAACTAACTGCTTGTAAATATTTCATTTGAATAATTAAAATTCTATCGTCCCGGTAAACGACGATATGAATTAATTTATTTTTAAGAAATGAGAATACTGAATGCATAATATATGCAATTTAATCACGAAGTTTCTTTCTATTAAATGAGAGTAATTCGTTCAAAGGCTGCATACAAAACATGCTACTGATATCTCTTTAAAATGTTTTATATTTTTTGGGAAAATACTCTGAGAGGAAGAACCTTATTCCAGAGGAAGGGAGCAGGGGGATGGATGAGTAGTATATAGTGTGACGATTCAGAAATTTAAATGAGTACGTTGCTGGTCTGCAGGAGAGTGGTAAAATTACGGATAAAATCTCGGATGCATAATTACGTGCTTGCAGAAGAGATTTCAAGCAGAAACAGGAATGAAAGCTTCGCTAATAAACTCTGTTCTGTATGATGAAGTTTGGAATTGTTAAGGTTTCTGGGTCAGTGGCGAACTCGGGATTTAATCTTGTGGGGAGCCGAGTTGAACGGATAAAAATATTTCTAACGTTCGGTCCACCCGAGCACTACTTCGCCTTGCGTTCACAGCGGACGTAATTCCATAGAGCTATAGAGTATTCCCACCTTATGTGACCGCTAATTCATAAGTAGTATAGAAATGAAGACACAAATATAAATAAAAAATGAGTTTTAATTAGAAAAAGATTTTTTTTCTAGTTTTTCCCCTTTTCTTTGAGGGTGCCAGGGTCCCTTGCCCCTCCCCTCTGGGTGCACCACTGTTCTGGGTAATGATTAGTCTTAATAATGAACAGAACTTTCCAAACCTGTGAGTTCTATTCATTACCAGGACAGATCGAGAATCTCCAATGAATAAGCATTGGTGAAATGAGCTGTAACTTCTACAGCTGAAAAAAGTCAATTTTTTGGGATGCCCTGGAAACCATAGAGGTCATGGTTTGGCCAGCCAAAGATGCAATTATTCCAAAACAAAAAACGGTAACTTTTAACTTTTTCTTGATCGGGGAGGGACTCTCTTCTATTTTTTTTCCTCATCTAATTTGTGCAGGGGATGTTTTCTAGCTGAGCTGAGATTGAGGAAAAATCCTTTTACTCGATCTGTAACATTCTTCAATCGTTACTGTCCACGGAGAATATATAAGAATGATGTATTCAACGAATTGAAAAGGCAAAGGACCAGAGCCTTCAGGAGTATTCTGGTATTTGTTAAGAAGTTAAGGCGATAGAAAGTCCATCCTCAACACGGTAAACGATCAGAGAAATAAAAATGAACATCCGGTTGCAGAATGCGGCAGAAAGCCTTTAGGATAATGACTTGTTTAAGAAGCATTTGTGCGACATATGATAAAAAATATATGGAGCAATTTTACTACTTTATTCAAAACATTTTTTTCTTCTTGGCAAAAGTCAAAAGGCACAATAAAATTTATAATCCATTTATAAAGGAAACTTATAAATGGTGGTGAAGGTTGCTGTTGGAATTCATTACTTTGTAAATAGTGTGAGGGCAAACATCTAATTTAGATGGTATAGATTTTTGAGATGAGCGAGATAAGGGCTATCTCAACTGTAAAGGTATATTTTAGTGGGAGCTGATGAATGAACAAAAAAGCAACATAAACTAGGGATAGGTCTTGGACAAAAGTTAAATAACTTGAGAGATACTAGTATCCACAAGTATTTTTTTTAACCGGCGCAGGGAGGTTAGTTTCTAGTGTGCCATATGTGATATAGGAAGAGCTTCTCCTTGATCATCAGTGAAGGAGTATGAGAAATACTATACCAGGATATCTGTTGCTGATTCTGCAGGAGAAGCGCCTGCATGTAAAAAAGGGCAGCCGCAAAGATGAGCAAATCTATAACTAAAACGTCCAACTACCATTTGTATTTGATGCAAATGTCCATATATACTTTTTTCCCAAGTCCGATCGCCATTTTAAAATATCTAACAAACATCATGCGATTATATACAAAAAGGACTCCGAGAAGTTGGTTTTGAGTCCAAATACGGCTTTGTATTCATTGTCAACTACTTTGGGAGTACTTGGTGGAAAACCACCGTTTGCAGACGGACGTTTTTCTGACAGATGAACTAATTAAATCAATCGTACACACGAGATATTGTAAAAACTATAACACAGCATATTATGTGGGCATGTGAACCAAGAATAAATTGATTTGCTGCATTTCAGATGCACATTATGGTATTTGAAGAATGTGCAGTGTAAGGAAGAATATTAGAGAATTTATCAAGTAAATGGAATAAAAATAGGAAGAGAAGCTAGTTCACAAGAACAGTATCCATGAGAATACCTAATAGAAGTGGCATAAAGCAAAACATGGGAAAGTTATATTAATGTGATTAAATGGGAGAATTTTTTATGTAAATCCCTTCCACATACATGAAAGGTGCTCTATTAGTACAGGAGGGGGGGGCTAATAATTTTAGTTTATATATATTTTTTTAAGTTTTCATTTATGTTCTCATAATCCGGAAGCCCTGCTCTGGAACCTACACTTGCCACTAAACAACCCATTTTCAGCCGTTCAATAAGCAAGCGATGATCTCACTCCAGAAGGCACATGAACATTTATTCTCATGTCGGGATTCGAACACCCAACTTGATTGGAGATCGGGCTGCTATCAACTAGGTGGAAAATCTCAACCTCTTCTGGCCAGCAGCCAGCATTTTGAGGGAGATGTTTGGGACACACCACAGTAATGTAGATTGGTAGATTTGTATAGGATTATCATCACATGTACAGCTGTTAAGTAACGTCTTGAGAAGAAAAGGGCTTTTTCTGGAGAGGCTCATTAGGAACACGGATATGTTTGCACGAGCAAAGGCCGAAGTGTAAATTAGTTAAAAAAAAAATCTACGTTTTCGAGATATGGATATAATCAAGGATAAGGAAAGAGAAAGATAAGTGTTTTTTGTGTGAAGGAAAGATAGGACTTTGCTTTGATTGTATTCAAGTGACAAAGTTGTCCTCATCCCCAATGGAAAACGGGAGATAAGTGTTTTAAACACACCCATGAAGTGCTGGGACATTGGAGAAAAACCCTGAAACTGTGTACTGAACGACCAGAGAGGAGAGTGGCGATCCAAGTGTAAAAGATGAGTGGAAAATCAAAAGATGGAAATTTTGGAAGCGAGCTTCTATCGCAGACTCGATTTAATGACTTTGATATTTCAGAGCAACCATACCGTATGAGTTTCACCAAACCTGTTCGATGGCTAATGTTCAAAATTGGCTAAGCGATCACATGTGGATTGAGAGATGCAGAATCCATATTGGCGGGTACTGATTATTTGCTCAGCTTTCTGGTTTTTGAAGAAGTTGACTGTTGATGACCTTCTCCACTAATTTTATGCAAGCCAACATGTAGTATATTTGATGATAATTTGGATTGTTTACCCACCTCCGAATAGGTTGGATGTAAGATTGCTTCCAAGATGGATGTCTCTGTATATAGATGTAAAGATTTGGAGCACCATCTGTACGAACAGAAGTATTCTGGTATTGGTTGAGAAGTTAAGACTATAAAAAGTATTTCCTCAATACGGTAAACGATCAGAGAAATAAATATAAACACCATCAAAACCAGTAAACATTGCTGCTCTAGATGTGCAGGTTTATTTTCATGTTTGTGATGAAATACAAGAGTATGTAGCGAGTTTCTGTTATAGTGGAAAGTGATTTACCTTCGTAAATGCTAAAAGATCAGCTTTATGTTCTAGTGATATTATAGTCTTAGTGTGAGAAGGGCAAAATCATAGAAGTACAGAAGTTACCCAACGGTTTGGGCGAAGAACTAGAAGGCACAACCACAGCAAGAGGCAAATACCACATTTCCACATACCACGCCATTAGACTTCTTCCTGGTACGATCTAGGAGAGCAAGTGTCAGATTGGTTACTATCGGGTTCAGTCCTTTGTACTGTCTAGTAGTTTGCTTGCAGAACTGCTTCAATTCTGCATCCCCTAATGGGGAGCGCTCTGTATCCCCAAAGCGTTTGGTATGTCTTTTTAAGATCGTATGTATGTTAAGAAATCGGCTGATTTCTTAAATTTTGATGAAAGTCACTACCATATTAAGGTCCAGCTAATATATTCTTCAAATGCTGGCAACAAACTGAATTCCGTATATATTATAATCTGAATTATTTCGGCTTTATATTTAACATATTTGAACAATTGGGACAAAACCGTTACACTACATATTCTCATTGACAGAGCAGCAGTCAGCTTCATCCCTCATCATGCGTCACAGAAGGTAAACATCGGAAGCAGTCTGCAAGGAATGATAGTCCTGCTCGAAGAAGACGGCTAATAAACAAAAATTTCTTGCCAGACTGTTTCGGTTCTTAATCAGGTTTGCTGTTTTCATGGTTGTGTGCTTCTAACTTTCACGCGCGATAAAGATTAACGAATGGTACGCCGTACACCGAGCTGAATACGGTCACTGAGGGAAGGTAGATGACCGACTTTAATTACCTTCTGCGTTTCAGAATCTCTCCAGGTCACGATGACGGACATACGGAAGGTTCATTCTCAATTAGCTGCTGTAATCTCAGAGGAGTAGCTATAAAACCGACAGGCTAACCCCATCTTGGCATTTCTTTGCCCTTAAGTTATTTCTTCGCTTCCTTTGTCGGCGTGTGGTAGTTCCTCGCTATCTCGGATTGGATTTCTAATAGAAATATTAGCTTGCCATCTGGTGATGCTAAAGGTCACACCGGTTTCTTGATTAGAAAAATGGAATTACTCACGCAGTTCTTCCCCCTTTGAGTCGGCGCATAACGGAATTAGTGCGGGATTTGCGATTTGATTGCATCCTACTTTTTTTTTTTTTAATTTCTTGGCGTTTATTTCTGTCTCAGTTAATTAGAGAAGAATGGTAACTTGATCATTGCAAAGCTGTTTGTGAGTAAACTCATGCGAAATTTCATTCAGAATATATTGGAATTTTGTTAGGATTAAAAGACAGCGAAGTTGGGACTGTTATCAATATGTTGTTATAAATGCAACGTTAAGATTCAACTGATGTAAAAAAGTAAGAAGACAATAGCTAAAGAATATTGTTTAGATTTACAGTTTTGCTACTATTCTGTTAGATGCGTTTTTCAAAATGCGGAAGCCATTTTTAAATGAGTTTTTATTTGGAAAGTAAGGTACTGCAGGAATTATTTTTGCCTTTACCACTGAGATACCGAGGAAATTATTGGAATGTTTTTCAGGATAATGTTTTCAAGTCATACCTAATAGGAGCAACTCAAACCATTGTCTTGTTTTCAATAATATTGTGATTTCTGAAATTTATTTTCAGAAATACACAATACCCAAAACTAAAAATTTATTTTCAGACAATTTCTAATGGCATAACCAAATAGAAAGTGACGGAGGAAGTGTACGTAGGAGGTTAAAGTAAAATTTGGATTAAGAGATAGTCTAGCATATCTGTAGGTAATAATCTCAACAGCATAAAGGTTTCAGTTGACCTCGGCAAGGTCCAAGTTAGTAGTGACATTAGTGATGCGATCTTGTGTCGTGTCCACTAGTTATGTACTATTGCGCGATTCTGGATTCATAATCGATCAGCATTGTGAGCAGATTAATGACCATCATCCACAGAATGCTCCGTGGTCTGTCTGTTGCAGAGAATATCTTATCCAATTACTGACAGCAATACCATGTGCTGTATCTGAAGGTTGTGGATACAGGAGAATACTGCTTTTTAAATTTCATAAAAGCGCATCACTTAAATCAAAATGGAGATATTTTTGGTTGCTTTTATTCCCATAATTTATTTCTTCGTTGCAATCGCTAATCATTACCAGCTTTATTCTGCAGTTTTCACTTGAACTACATACTTTAATGTAGCATTATCACCTTGAGCTATTCTCATTTCTGATCCGCGTTGTTCTAGTTTTGTGAACATGTTCTCAACGACTGATTAGATACTCTTGTACCCCTGTATTACATGTCAGCGTTTCAAATGATAGTGCAATATCAGCCATGCAAACCATATCAGTTTAGTCATCAGTATCCCACATGCACCGTTTGTCCATACAATCAGTGTTTCTCCTAATATTCTGTTTTCGATTTAGTTTTTCCGCATAATTCTAAGTATTAAGATATCGATGCAGATATCGATGCTTTTCCTTCTTAGATTCGTCTTAATAGGAATCATATCTCAATATTTCTATGTTATTTTCCTGCTGATTACTAATGAGATGTAGCTAATATCGCATATATACATCGCGTCTTCCTTTCACATGCATCCAGTTTTGAAACACACCTTTGTTTCGCTGTGCACACTTTCCTGTACCGTAGTGACTACATGCACAGTCTATTGCAGGATAAACTGCAAGAGACAAAACTAAAGCCGCCGGGATTTTATTGAAATATTTTTCCTTGTTTAAGTCGCGTCTAAATTTACATAAAGCTGCAATTTTTCACTTTCAGAAATAGCACAAATCACATTCCTAGACTTTCTAACTCCAGATCTAAGAGAGTAAGCCAAAAAAATGCATTCCTTCAATAACTAATGGAAAATAAAAGAAAAACATTCGCATGTTCCGTTGCTTGTTAATTATTCATGGCTTTCCTTCGAGATATCTTCTTCCTTCGGACCGAAAGAATTTCTTAAATAATTCATATGGAGATATGGATGTAAACGAAGGAATATAACAAATACTTTAGTGTGTTATGAACCTTGTCTCGCTGAAAAAAAATGTGCCAGAGATGATTGTATTTCTTCTCTTGCCTGGAAGTGAAATCATTTTCCGTTTAATTGGATTCTCCCGGTGACGTTCGCTCGAATTGAATTTTTTTAAGCTAAAATTCAAATTTTATAGCACTCCTCAATTGCAACCGAGAACCTATAGAGCAATAATATTTTGTCATAAAGCCTTTACAGTAATCAAATGTGCGCTGTCTCTCTTTTTTTCTGTTGGCTTGGCAACCCACGCAGGAACTACTTTGATGCGTAAGTCGCAGCAGAAATTGAAAATGTGCGCTGATTTCAAATGATTATAGCAGCGCATGCAGCAGCAGCAGAGTATTTTTTTTTATAAATCAAATATAATTTTTGAGGAGGATTACCGTGCAAAAAATGTTCCGTATGAAAAGTTTTATATTAAGAGTCGACAAAAGGAAATAATAAATGTGTTATTGTTCCAATATTTCCAGTTTAAGAAGTACACTAAATATCTTTTACTTCCTTAAACATACATTTTTTTTTTAAAGCCGGCTTTGTTTATTGCGTTCCAGGATTCTGCTTGCAAAGAAAGATACTTAGTGACAGTTCAATTTTCTTAAGACATTCTTCGAAACAGATTCTTCTAAAAACAATGTAGATATCGAATAATGCACACAAAAAGACTATTGCATTAATATTTTCAACTGGATTCATCGCTAATACCTTCGATTTCATTAGGAATCTGTTTTTAACTTAAAAATTAATTAGCAAATGAAACAAATCATAAATGATAAATTTATGCTTTGTTTAATTGAAAATAATGAAACAATCTAAATTTGTAAGATATTTGAAGTTTGTTTACCACTCATTAGATGGCACTAATTGAAACCACGTGGAATTATTTTAATTAGTGAAGTTGGAGGGGAAAAAAACAATCCTTCCTATTTGAAATAAATTTAAAACAATAAAAAAAAAACATAACATCACTTAATCAGCGTATACGACGAACTCATGAAGGTGTAATATTGTGAAACGAATTCTCAGCATATTACATTCGCGCCCATTATACATCGCGAATTATTAATTTTAGATGGCGCAGACGAAAGTCCGTTACTTAATGCTCAAAAATACGTCAATTCTGTGTTTTGAACTGCGAAGTAGGCAAAATTATCATATATTATTGAACAATTTCACCTTAAATTTATTTGCATGGTTTGTTTTCCTTCTGGTTATGCAGCTTTCTCTGTTTTTTGTATTTCTTTAAATTTGAGATTTATTTTCGTTGCCCTGTACACCTTTTTGATCCTATCCTATCCTATCTGTATTTTTATAAAGAACAGCTTTTATAACTGATCACTTTCTTAAAGGGCTTTAGAGTTTATTCAAAAAATGTCCATGAATATTTAGAAGAAAATTCTAAAAAAAAGAATCTCTTCGCAAGGGGAAGAAGCATACAATGAATTGATTTGGATGGTTATTACTTTGAGTATAGACGTAGTATTTTAAGGGTAAGTACTTTCGAGGGAGGGGGGGGAATCTTCACTTACAAGCTGCCATTTTTAAACTGCATGTGCGAGTCCACGCTGTTAGCAATTAGTTCTGCTGTTTTCACAATTATAAAAAAAGTTTAAAAAAAAAAAGGTTGGATTTAGTAGAATTGAAGTGGCTAGAAGGAAGAATTAAACGCAATGGTATCGATTACAGTCGGAGAATAAAGAACACTACAGCGGTGTGTGCGTCCCCAAGGACTGGAATAGGAGTAGCAGGGATTTACATACGCGATTGAAAGACGAGGCTACAAAGAACTTCTCTGAAAGAAGTGGTGAAATGAAAAGCTGGTGATAATGAGTGGAAGGCTACTCAAGACAAGCGAACTATTATGGAGGGGAAATTGTGCCGAAATGCACCCCTTGTGGTAGATAGGGGAAGACAAAAGTATCACTGTTGTCAGGAAAATGAAGTCAAAGGTAAGTGTGAAAGTGTACGGAGTGTTGGGATAAGTATATAAAGCGTAAATGGAAGTGGAACAATGAACGTTGCCTAGGCAACACGTTCAGTGCCTTGGGATGCGAAATAACCAGAATGCTTTAATGTGCCGTTGATTTAGCCACAACAAGCGTGTAAGTGCGTCTCATTTTAATCAAAAACAATTGCACTTCTGTCGAGTTGCTCAATAGATATTTGAACATGTAGCGGAGATGTTATTAAATGTTAGTATCTGAGCATAGTATAATTCTAGGACTTTCCCATCCATGAAGTAACTGTCATTCCTCTGCCTTCTCAAGGATTGTTTTTTTTCCAGCATATTCTCTTGAACAGAAATCATTTGTCTTACTTATGTTTAGGATGAAATACTGCAACATTGGGCACCGTTTCATCACTTCGAAGCCATATTTTCCAATGTTGTATAATATAATCACATCCTCCTGTGCAATTTGGGTGCACAACATTGCCAATGTCAATCCATTTTCTTTTCGCTGAGTTTATTCAAGTGAAGGACGGATGGGGTCTTGCCATGGAAAGAAAAGGATTGGTTAATGAGGTCAAATTTCATGTTCGGTTCGTCTTGTCTTTAAAGGATACTAAAGGTTCCTGCCAGTCTTTTTTTTTTTTCGTGCACAGTATAGTTTTATCAATATTTAATTTTAAGAGCGTCTTCCAAAGGTCAACAGAATTTAATAGTTGGGAAAATTTGGGATTTGTAACTGGTGCACTCGTTTTTGGTGAGCCGCAATGCGTAGCATGAGGGTAATCCCAGATTTAGTTTATCCTTTTTATGGGCCTGAGTATTGTGAAAGCTAATAACCGATAGAGAATATCCTCTTTCTATAAGAAAGAGGGTATTCTCTATCGGTTATTAACAATGGATGAGAAAGCACTGGATTTAAAGGATTTAAGCCGAATAAGTTATCCTTCCATTGGTTGTTTCTTGTTGCTGCCTTGTTTATACTTGCACTTGAGGGTTATTGAAACCACATGGTCTGTGGATATATTGAGGAGATCCGTATTCGTATGTATCAGATCTGGATATTATGTCCATTGTCCTAAAATTCTCCATAGAGATTTTATTAGTCCCTAAATGTAAGTCCCCGATTATCATGCTATTATTGTTTCATCTTTATGGGCAATCCTAGCTGAATAAGTCATAATATCAAGGAGTAAAATGAACTTTTAAAAGTGGCTTGAGTCGCAGGCCACTTTTTAAGAGTACAATGCATCATGATTGTTTATGCTGTATTTTTCCAGGCCGGTTTCTGTTTCCGAAGGAAAAACCTGCTACCTCCTTATGATTCTAGTAACTCGGCTTTCATTGAATAAAGTCATTTTTTCTTATAAACGTTACTCTCCTGACTGTTCAAATTCGAACATCTTTTCAACTAAACGACTGCACAGTTCGTCGTTCTTTCAAATGAGATGGCACCTAGGAGAAATTCTCTCACTGGCAAAGCTGTGCAAGTTTTATCCCACTGTGGGATATTCAACCACCAAAAGACAGTTGTATATAAGGAAGAAACAGCTAAAGACCATAGCATTTTTTTACAAATTTCTTCTTTAAGACTATATAAAAAAATAAATAAAAATATTCAAAAAATCAATAGCCTACCCACGGTACTAAAGTACTTTAGGTTTATAACCTTTCGTAGGGGGAGTGACAAAACTATACTCCTTAGTTGCAATATTGTATGAGGTCAAAAGTCACGGCATGAATTGGTTGAGTAATATCATGTCGATTTCACTGTTTTGGTTTTTCAGTCTTCGCCTAAGACTTTTCCCTCACCTGCAGTTAAAGAGGAAAAAACAGCTAATGATCCTCTCGTGTGCAGTGAAGGGTATAGAGCTCATCTTTCCGAAACGGCCTTCGCAGTGGACGGAAGCACTCCACAGCATTAGGTCACTTCTCAGTATTATCCGCTTTTATCATGAAATATCTAGTTTTGCTTTGCTGTTCCTTTACTCTTGAATATATTGATTGTAACTCAAATTTTTGCAATAATTGCATTCCTAATTATCGACTTTATTAATATGCAATATAAATGTTTATAGTTGTGGTGAATAATATATTAAGGTATGCAGGAGTCCATTTAATTTGTCTTGTTACATCTAATTCTGTTGTATTTTGGAGTTGTTTCTGTCTCTCTCTCTCTCTCTCTCTGTATCTTAAAAGCACGTTACTTGTAACATCCAGCCAGAACATTAATATTTCAATGCTTCTCATACTTCCATGCCCAGCGATTTGAAATAGGATTTTATAAACTAGAGCAAATACTGAAGATTAGATTTCGTGCGAGGTACACGTTCCTTGTACAAGACGATTTCATTCACATGGTTGCTTAATTTTAGTAATGTAGGCAATGTCTCTCAAAGAGCTTCAAACTTCTCTCGTTGTGGGTTGTTGATATACAACATACGGTGTTGAGATCAATATGGCTGACGTTAACAGCTTCTGTGGAGACTAAACAGCCTTCGTTGGAATCTATTTAGTAGAACCAGCGACATTCCTCACTGTTACAACATACAAGAGAAACAAGGAATGTCACTGGCTGGACATTGATTCATGTTGAAAACTGTTACGATGACAGCCAGGATTCACCACTTGCTCAGTCTCGAAAACATGTCAGGTAATGACAATGATTAGTTATTTAAAAGTATTGATTTTTGTATCATTTTTACAAAATATTAACTTTGTTTTAAATTGATAATTGAAAAGTATAGCATGCTTAAATTATGAAATCAATTGTATAAATTTACTTAAATGCTCTAATAAGACCTAACTGTATTTAATATTAAAATTTCGAGAATAATTAAGTCCAAACTTAACTATTAGCTTATTATATAATTAAAAGTATTCGAATTTGTGACTGCCCCAGCTTTCTCTGCCAGATATAAATCGGGATTTAAAAGAAAACAATAGTAATGGGTCGCGACATTTGAAACGAGTGAGTCGCCTTGTGTTGAGCTGACACTGCCTTGAACGCTTTGATCGCGTTTATAACTTAGGCAAGGGGGACAACAAAGAACGGTAGAGCTTCCGTTGTTGTGACCCTGTTGACGCACATGTGACGTGTCAGCGTCGCCCTCATCAATAAGGCGTGACATCGATTGGGATGAGGGTTAGAAATAAGGGGGAAACAAACTAGGGAGGGGAAATGGAATGGGAAGAGGGTGAAATTGTGAAGTGTGTAGGAACGCTGGGGCACGTGCCGATGGTGATAACATGTCTGTCTCTTTTCCCCCTCAGGCAGTTGATGGACAACGGGATCCGAGCGATCGAGAAGGGAGCCTTTCGAGATCTGGTTGCCATGGAGAGGCTGTAAGTAGAGACAGGAATTTTTAATACCCTTCATTTACTCTGCTTTCCCTTCCCAACTCCCCATTCTCCCTTCCCTCGTGACCTACGTTCACGTATGTTTGGACAGTGTTCAACCAGAGGCGCTATTGATTTTGGTTGCAGCTTTGGCCACCCAGACCGGAGCTGATTGAGCGGTAACGGTCTGTTAACGTGAGAACCGGGAATAAATGAAAGCCCCACGAAGATCAGACGTCAACTGATTCTTGTCAGAGAGAGGGTCGTCAATAACCACCATAACAGACAAACCTGACCACTACCAGCACGATATTTCTTGTTAGCTTTCTTCCGTTACGCATATTATAGACGTATTACATTCTGTTCTCGATTTCTTTATTAATAGACTCCGATTTACGTAAGAATTATTTACTCACGCTAACTTCCCAACACTTACATTTTGATTTGTAATGCTTGCCGTGTTCACTCGTCCTTCACTTAAGTATCCAAATGACTTCACAGGGCGTTCTTGCATTTTTATTATGAAATCCAAACTTTGCTTGATGAATCGGATGGCATATTTATTAGTAGAATTAACTTATTTTAATTTTTGGTTATGTATAATTCATAATTATTTCATTAGGCTTTAAAATAAAACAATCTCGATTTACAGATTGCGATAAATAGGTTCTTTTACAGTCATAAAATTCAGTTCGATCAGCTTAAATTTTATAAAAGACTGCGTTAAGTGTTCGACAGGTGAACAAAGATCCTTCTCCAAGATCTTTTGAAACGATAGAAAAAAAAAGTTATCTTGAATAATTGATGTTCACACATGCTCAAGATGTAAATATTGCAAGTTACAATATAGTCTATATAAAAATACTCAAAGCTACAAACACGGATCAGAATTAGTTTACATGCTTTTAAAGCGCGCGCGCGAGAGAGAGAGAAATGTGGAGCATTTTTAAGTTCTTTTTTTTTTTTTTAATGCCTATTAAAATTGCTACTTCAAATTCTAGTGCTTTGTGAAATAAGCAAAAACTTACTTAAACTCTTCGATGTATATTATAGCAAAGACCAAATAACACCTTATTAAGATTAATATAAAAACATAACTAGTCAGCCATAGTGGACATCGAGTCCAGTAAAAGTTCCATGCTGGTCCATTCTTCCTATCTGAAAATAATTTGCCATTAGTATATTTTCTTATAATACAAATATGGTGACTCTTCAATAACTTTGTCTGGCTATCCATCATATTGAACTCCATTTAATACAGTCTTTCATTTAAATAAATAACAATTATTTATTTAAATGAATGCTGGAATTTATAATGAAATATCCCATCTGTTGTGAGCATGGAAATTATTATAAAAATCGAAAAGAGAATTCGATCCGCTTATGAATGAATATTGTACTGTATTTTGTAATGCTGTTTGTAACAAGATTATAAACAGATGCAGTGGTGATACATAAAATTGAATATTATACACCTGCCTGCATTTTGGGTGATGTCATATGCACTAAGTGTTTATTTTTATTTTTTTGATGAAAAATTGTTTTGAAATGAAAACAACGAAAGATAATTTCTCCTAATGGCATTCTAAATATTTAATGTAATAGCAACGTAATTAATTATTTCGGATTGAGTTATTCACAATTTATTTTGAGTCCCTTGTAGGAACATATCATATAAAAGTTCTCAGTCAAACTTCAAATGAATAATAACAGTTTCTGATATCCCAATCCATGAATATACAGGTGTCTTCTAAGAACTGTACAATCACTTTGTAATTTATCGTTTGGATTTGTCCATTTTATAGTGATGGAGGTGGATTCTTCCTTTCACTAAAGATTAATTAATGAGTAAGAAAAAAATATTTATCAGCTATATCTCGCAGCACACAAATATATTTCAACACTTGAAAAAAAAATATATATAGATATATATGTACACACACGTAATGCGTTTTAGTTCTATTAATATTGGCCGCAAGTGAATTACAGTAACTGAAAGGTGCGACCTCGAAATATAAACAGTGATTTATTTATTTTTATCCAGTTTCTCTCGCAACCATACTGTGCTATTAAAAACCTCTTCATAACACGACAGATCTTACCAAGTCGTTTACAACTAGTTAAATAAAGCGAACTGTCGTTGGCTTTCTTCTCTGGAATACTTTCTTCAAGGTCACAAGTCCTCTGACAGCTTATAAAGGACGCACTCCCACAACGCCTTGATTTATTGGGATTTACAGACTTGGCAATAATGAAATATTATCTTCATTTGAAAGGGGAAACGATTTATTGCGATAAACTCTATTAGAATAAAAAGGAGTCGTTTTTCTTTGCAATGGTTGTAGTGAATGGAGACGAAACGTTTGAAATAATCATCGCATCGCCTTGATTTAATAAAACATTCTTGCTTGAAAGCACCGGGAACCACCCTGGGTATCGAAATCCGATCGGAGTGAACGAAAAAAAAATCGTATGAAAGCCATCGAACAAAATAAGAACGACTGTGGTATAAAACCACAGCAAACTCACCAGAAACGCTATCTGCCGTGGTTCCTTGGTATTATATTTCTCTTAATGCCATTTCCATCAATAAGAATGTTTTGGGTTGAAGTTGGAGAAAAATTTTCGTGACTTGAAAGCGAGAGGTCAAAGGTAAGCATAGATGTGAGGGGGTCACATAGCGACCTCATTCATCATCTTTCCCCCTTTTCTTTGCCTTCAGAATTGTGGGCTTGTTCAGAGTGTGGGGTGAAAAAAGAAAGGAAGAAAAAAAAGAAGAAAAACTTCGGCAAAGCAGTTCAGCTCAACAGTGTTGCCGATTCGGTGATGGAGTGATGCAAGCGTGCACATCTATCAGCCGGGAAGTAATGAGCGTGACGTCATCGTGCCTCTTCCCTCTCCTAAAGACAGATGGACGAAGTTGATTAACGACGAGCGCAATGAATCTTGAAGCACAGTTAACATGAAGCGAACGGCATTAACATTCCGTTGACATGCTGAAGCGGCGAATTCCAATGATTTTCCAAGATCCAATTGAATTCACTCGGATCACATCAAAGGTCCTATTACCAGATAAAAGAAAGTTTTCTTTCTTTCTTCGCTTTCTTTACAGGAAACTAATGGAATATAAGAAACTAAGCTTCGATTTTATTTGACACTGTCTGGTCTTGAATGCTTTCATGTTATGCATGGGTATATAATGGTCGCTGTTGGATCAAATAATTAGATATTGTAATGTTTGATTTAATAAATACGGTTTTAACGTATTGTATAATTAATCGAAACTGCACTGATATGAAATAAGTATGAAAATAGATGCGTCTAAAAACAAATTACAGAACGAAGTTATGTTGATTTGTTTTCTATCGCAAAATCTCGCGAGATTTGAAGAAGTCTCGTGTAACCAACAAAACATTCGAGCGACATGTATTTGTTACAAATCTCAAAATTCTTATTTTATGAATTAATCCTTCAGTTTGCATTGCTGTGACAATTGAATGAATGATTGTTTTTCACTTTACAGTTCAATGTTTTTGCATTTAATTCTATAGGCTTGCAATCTTACCTCAACGAAATTTGCATAGCCGTGTAATAATAATATAATTTTCATGTACTTTCTACATAATGAAAAAAAAAAAAAGGTGAATATTTGTAAGGAAGTGCTTATTGTTCAATTTTCTTCAGGATTAAAAAAAAATGTAAAACATTAGCCACGGAAAAGGCACTAGAAAAAAAGTTTTTCGATATTGCAGAAAAAATATTTAATACTAAGGTTACTGAAGTAGCTGTTAACAATGAATTGGTTGCGAGAAGGATATTCTGCTTTTCTAACCTTTTTAATTTTATACGAAAGATTCCCGTTGTAGGCATTAAAATTGAAAACTAAGTTTATGGAAACCTTCCTGCTGAATTTGAACTATCTCAATACAAATTGCAATTCATAGAGCACTAATCTTGATAATCTCGGAGTCATCGGAATTTTTTGTATGTAAATGTTGGGTGTATTTTAATTTCTCTCTTATGGAAGGAAAAAATAATCGAAACAGCACGGAAACATGACAGGAAGTTGGGACAGTTGGTTGCATGCATCAGACAAACATTCCTGGAGTGATCGGACTCGAAACATCTGTTCGAATATAAGTAACATGAGATGAATCGAGTCCGAAAAGCAATCTGTGCTTATCCCTCATACGGATACACGGAACAATAAAAACACTTTATCCGTATGCACTTTTTGGAGAAGTGGGTAAGTGGCTCGCGAAGGAAAGGAGTTCAGACATAAGGAAGTGTACGAACTTTTAGTCGCAGTGCCTCAGTTCGCTAATCCATGATCATTTGTTATCTGCAATGAAACGATTCCAACGTGGTGCAACTGACGCGGGAGAAAGGGGGAGAGAGGAAGGGGTGGGTTTGGTTCACGGAAAGAACGTGAATACTGCAGTCTAATTGCCCGTGTTCCCACTCAGACGTGTGTCACGTGCAGACACAGATTCCATGCAAACCGTACAACACGGGGAGATACCACAGTTGCCGGTCGTGACTCACGAAGTGCGTGCGTGATTGGTACGGTAGGAACAGCACAAGTGCGTGGACACGTGGGCAGGTGGATGCCGGTGCCGAACAGGTGATGAGAGAAAAGTGGATGCAAAACCGTCGAAGGGCCTCCCGTCCTGACGAACGATGCGAGTTCAATTCGCCGAGCGGGTTGCCCGTGACATGCTGCACCTGTGCTGGCCATTTACCATTTTCTCTCTTCCCCTTTTTTCAAAGCCGGGAAAGTATATAAACCGTCATCATTTGGTTCTTCAGTTTAAGAGCATTTCATTCGATCTATCTTGAATTAAAGAAGCAGCAAATAGATGATGGCGCCACCTGCTATTCGGTGGCATGCAAATAATGCGAAGCACAACTACTGCATTTCCCATCATTCCATAGCATTTAAAATAGGATACATTTTTGTATTCAATGGCATTTCGAGAATTTTTGATCTTTTTAAAATCTTGTTTTCTTTCTATTAGGGCAGAAATATTTACAACAGGACGTATGATACTTTCATCTTTGTAATTTGAAGAAGTTATTTAAAAAAAACTTGAGGAAATGAAATGAGTTGGCATCATTAATGATACCAACTCAAAGTTAGTATAATACGCTTGTTAGTTGATATAACTTTAAACTTCACCACCAAGTTGCGCATGTTTGTCAGTTACTAGCTTTGCCTCGGCATAAAAATGCATGGATTTAGGAACACATCTTGAGTTTGTTGTTGGTTTGTTTCAAAATTACAGCCGAAGGAATAAAACCAATGAACTATGAGAACAGTGTATGATGTTAATGTGCTATCTTTGTTTCTAAGGTAATTTAATGTAAAAACCATCGTCTGAACAGAAGGTGAAGAACCGTTCTTTTCTCTTTAATGGAGGTAGAGGAGAAAAAAACCGTACCGGCAATCCCAAAAAACATCATACGGCCAGAAGGTTCACAGTTTTTCCATTCAGGCAGGACCTTTACATGTATTCTCAATGTTAAAAACTTAACAAGAAGGGATCTGTATGCAGCATTTGCGTGGGAAGAAATCGCTAATCAATTAAAAACGTCTCCGTTATATCAAAGTTGAGATTTGATAGCGTGTTCACTTCTGTTTTCGAAACATGTAACAAACATTTTAAACATTGTTTTTATTTGAATATAAAATCCAAAAAAGCTACGAAGAGTGTTATATCTAGTGCAAGGGTTTGTATTTATTTTCGAGAACTAATTCTAAATGCACCGTTTTTTTTTTGTTAAAGACTTAAAATCCAAACACAACTTTTTCTAGCATTTCAACAAAGAAGTTTATTTAAATACTATTAATAAAATAAAATATAGTTTTATTCGAAATATTTAAATATCCAAATAAAGCTTTCCATTGTATTTAATGGTGAATTTTATTTATTTATTTTTTTTTTTTTAATCTCAAAGCTCCTACACATCCCGGCCACTGAATTAGAAACATTTATGCAGATGTACGTAAACGTCACGTAAGCAGAGTATATGCGAAATACTTGGTCACGTGCGTTACCAGGTGTTCTAGGCAACTATTTAATAATGCCGATGGTAAGTAAACGTCAATTACATTGATATCACAATGGAAAAAACAGATGATCTCTCGGAGTTCGATAAAGGGCTTATTGTGGATGCCCGTCTAGCTGGTGCCACGATTTTCAAAACAGCAGAGCTGACTGGTTTCTCAAAAGGTGAGATTTCTTGGGTGTTGAATCAGTAGGAAAATAACCCGTATTGCTTGCTCAGAGGCGTAACTGGTCTTAAGCTGATCTCGTTCCTATGTCAAGAAAGAGATCGACGTCGCCTGAGAAGACTTGTGCGGACAAACAAAACCTTCTGTGTGCAGCAGTTGACCGAAGCATTTAATGAAAGCTGTTCCCAACCCCATATCTCACCGAACCATGCGCAGGAAATTGAAGAGGATCGGTATTGGCAGTCACATGCCTAAGGTCCAACACGGTATTAAATAAGTTTCTAATTTAGTGTCCGGTATGTGTAGTTGAATGGCCGTGTTATGTTGCTACAACCATATTATTCTAAGAGTGATTATCTGAAAAACTATACGTTAAAAGTTAAGAAGTCCCAAAGTTTATATTTTATTTTGCAATTGTAAGTGTTAATAAATGGTTGTTCAATTTGTTTACTCTCCTCACTGTACATCATAAGATATGGCTACAGAATTTACGTGTGCCTCGAACCTCAGGTAAGAAGGAACATTCAATTCCTTTTAAGTTATTTTTATTTTTTTAAATGTTTTATGGAAAGGATTTCTGTCTGTAATTAGTTCTTAGTTCTTTCACTTCAAATTGCCAATTATTAATATCCATTCGTTATGTATTTACTCCGCATTCAGAACACAGTCAACTCAGTTGACCTGAGATTACCCAAGTTGACCGCTGATTGATAAATGGATATTAGGGCTACGAGAATTCCTAAAGTACGGTCTTATTCTTGTTATTTTGTTGGAATTACTACAAAATCATCATTCAAAGTCAATATATTAAGTCCAGTTTTGTTCTGTTTAGTTTGTCTTGTGGGATGAAGAACTCGAGTTTACTGGGAGAGCAAATAAAGTCTGCCACAACCATATGAGACCGTGTAACTTATCTTCATTTGTGTGTGTGGGGGGACTAAATTTTTTGCATCCTATACACATTCACACCCCCAGGTGTTTTTACAGTTTGATGCTTAAAAAAACGCCATGATCTTCATTAATAACCAGTATCCTTAAACATTTTATGAAAGTCTTTAAGAAGTGTTTTACTGATGGACTTTTTTAGAAAAACATTTGGAGTCTAACATTGAGGCCATTGATGTAAATAGTGAATCTTAACAGAAGTCGCGTAAACACACATGGAAACTCAGACTAGTGTGTTATCAAATGGCCAACCATAGTAGCTTTCAAAAGGTGGATGGAGTTGATATTTGACGACTACTTCACCTGAATATGGAGAAACTGACAAATGAAGATCTTTTGGCGTCGAAGGAACAAGCAGATATGAAAGTTATCTGATAATGATGACGTGTAACTTCCTTGAACACTTGTCAATGAAGTACTTAGCATTGGATGCGGTTGAGATCACAGCTGGAACAGTAAGGCTGTGGAGCTTCTATGTATATTTTTTTCTGTTAATTGTGAACATTTTATCTTCAAAACAGGAGTTTGCAGATATAAACGCTTTAGGAGGAAAATGCCACCTCCAAATAAGTTAGTTAGCTTTATCCAAAGACTGGGAAGTCTTTCAATTCTAGATGCATCAATCGTTGATATAATAGTTCCAGATCGTCAGAGGAGCTCAAATTTATGAGGAAAAGAAGTTAGGCCTTAAAATGCTTTAGAAGACTTTACAATGAGAAGGTGGGTGTCAACGTAACAAAGCCCTCCATTAAGAAAACCCCGAAAACAAATTTTCATTTGAAATAAATTTTCATTAAAATTTCAAAACTTAATCAGTTTTGTAATGAATTATATTAACTTATTTGAAACATTACTCGAAAATGTTTTCTAATTTTCCCATGAAATTAAAGCATGGAAACTACCAGATGGCATTTGCCATTGACATGTGGGAACTGTCGATCGCCACTTGTGTGACAGTTGAGAGAGAGAGAAGTTATGTTAACTGCAGTCACTTTCGATTTATGCCATAACTGGAGGTAAATTGCGATATCTCACGAAGAAAAAAAATTACCACCAGAAGAAATTCAATTGTTGGAAAGCCGGAATAAACTCATTTTTGTGTGAGGTCGAAAGCCTTCTATTAGTAATATAGCTACTCGAGTATGAACTTAATACATATTTTTAATGGATTACGGATAAAAACATGAATGTAATGACGAATCACATTGATGCCCAGAAAACAAGGTACAGAGGAATTTGACGTTTTCACTATAAACTTACGCGAGAAGTTATAGTTAGTGCAAAGTACTAACTATATATCTATTTGATATGATTAGTATTCGCAATCAAAATGAATATCAGAAACAAATATTTTACTAAAATGTTCATATATTATTTCAGTAACACATGATTGCTGCGTACTGGTTATATTCAGACTAAATGTGAATGATTTGCAAGTATGATTTATTGCATGATACGTTTCGAGGTATTTTATATAAGAATTGCATTGTAATTCCCTGTGAAAAATGCTTCCATTTAATAGTCTTTAAAAACCGAAATATTTTCATGTGAATTCTTTTAAATCTGAGGCTACATATTGTATGAAATCCTTATTGAATTAAGAAGTTGCGAGTCACAATTCGTCATGGCTATACATAACGAAGATCTAAGTTTGTTATCAGAGTATTTTTATAATAAAAAAAATCTGTGGTATTGTTCATTGGATTTCGAGCCACTTTCACTTCTGGAATTACTGCATCGGGTGAATGGATAAACTTCGTTGAACTGTGGAAAAACTTTTATTGGGATTATATTGATCAAGTGTATATAATAAACAACTAAGTTATATCAAATTATATACACTTGTTCAATATAATCCCAATAAAAGTTTTTCTAGAGCTTTTTGGTCAAGAAAATTAAACGTTTTTTAACATTTTTCGTTGAACTGTGTTAGTCATGAAAACCATCCAAAGTCATTTTACATCGTGCTACCGAGAGGAGATTTGAGAAAGGGTTTCAAGAAGTTCTTTAATCTTAAATTAACTTGAATTTTAAAAATTCTCCTGTTAACTTTCATAGTGTTTTGCCATTGAACCACGGAGGTCAATCATATCCTATAATTTTTGGAATTTCGCTTCGAGAACTAGTAAGATGAAATTGTTGAGCTGTCTCTTAAATGTTTTCAAATGACCAGCTTTCAAATGATGCTGAGAGTTGGTCGTTCTCTTCAAGTGAGTGTCGAACATTAACCCTTCCAAGTACAAATATTGAGTAAATATATTGTTCTAAGAATGAGTTCAGCTTCAACTGCATTATTAATAAATAGCAGGAGATATTAATGACGCTATCGAAAGAAAATGCTTTCACATTATCACCGAATTCCTCGTACGGGCTTGCTAAGGGATCATTTTGTACCGTAGAGGTGAACAGACGCGTGAAGAACATCGCCATTTTCGAGGCACTTGCACGCTGCATGTAATTGCACTGTAAAGTGTTCTGGCAGTCTCTAGAGCAGATATTGTTCTGCTACTAAGACGCTGAACGATTTCGGCATTGCGACATAATGGTAGACGCGGAAAACTGTGGCTAAGCTCAATAATTGAAAGAAAGAAAGGCAATCAAGTGGTACACCGCCGACCCGATGACCTCCGCCCGGTCATTATGAGAGAAAACGACAGCAGGATTCCTGAAAGGGCATTTTGCTGTCGTCCGAACAATCGCTGCTTTAGGAAAGATGGTTACGTATTGGGCAGTCTTGGAAGGGGAAAATGGAAGTAATCCCAGAGTAGTGCTGCAACTGAATTGTAAAGCCACGGCTACTAGTGGATGGTGAAAGCACCTGACGGTGAGAATGAAGGAATCAAGTGAAACATTTCCAATGCAAAGAAATACTCTGTATTCCCCCAACACCAAATGTCTCATCTTACCGGTTTTCAAGTCGTATCTGCTACGTGAAAATTTTCTACTCCCTACTAGGTTTGTGATCTCCCACTTTTCCCTCTGCGGTGCCACTTGATGGCGAAAACTAGCCTTTAGGATTTATTGTCTAGTAAAGTTTCACGTAGTATACGTCTTTCATTCGGAGTAACACACTGCTGTGTTCTTCCTTTTCAGTATTCCTAAACAGGAAAGGAGAAAACATCCAGATTTGTTATGATATGAGGTGGTGACCAGTATGAACTTAGTTCATATAAAGTCACCGTTTCTGTGCAATAAACAACCTACTGGGGAAAAAAAAAACTTTCAACGTTCTTTCATAAAGAGATGAAATGTCTTTCAACACTGCAGTTTATGCGGGAGGATGGGTGGAAGGGAAACCACTACTCTGAGTTTGCTTAAACGTACTTTAAAAAAATCCCATATAGATTTGTACGTACGTGATTATCTAGGAATGATGAAGATCATACACCTACTTGCATAACCACACCAATATTCGCTTAACCAATTCCACTGGCCCTGACAACTGTCTACAACGAAAGAAATAAATGAGTTAAACATCTAAGTTAAATGATTGTCACTTAACTTTACCTCACGCAAAAAAGGCGATCTTAACGTTTTTGAGACTGCGGTCAGCAGAATATATTTAATATGCAGTAAACAGATAGTAGATATTTTCATTGTCCAATATAAGATCACCACCCTGCTTATTGGAAGCCTACAGTGGCTCGACAAAGTTGTTTGGTCTCAGTTCTATAATCTTTACCTTTAATTTATCCTTTTTATCTACTCTATCTCCTTCGAGCTAATAGGTTTGCAGCCTTTCATGTGTATGTAATACAATTAAAAAAAAAATGTACATATTCACATTTCGTAATGAAATATTTCATTGCTGTTGAATACGGATTTATACACATTTATTACATTTAAAATGTGCTAACAAGGGCTAGCATTCTTATTTGATTCGAGATTATTTGAAAACATGAACTTCTTGCTGAAAGCAATTTAACACATTTTGCCTCATTCCTCCACCAAAAATCGTTCGAGTGAAAACAAATCTGAAATGGTTTGAAAATTTTAAGACATTTTTAATTAAAACATTTCTTTAAATATCATTCAGAGAGAGAGGGAGAACAGTTCAGTACGGACGGACAAAACGAATGTACTATGGATACCACTAATTTAGTTGAATACAAACAAACAATCGACGGAAATGAAACCAACAAATCCGAATCACGCACACAAGATTATCCTCCTTCACCGACCGAACCCATTTAAATGAGAAATCACTATTATGGAGTATAAAAATAATTTTTTTTAAATAAAGACCAAATAATACTTATTTTAGTGTTGTAGCGCGAGCCGACCAATCTACGAATCCTGACTTTCTTCAAGTTTTTTTTTTTAATATAGCAAACACATAGGAGAGACTACTGGTTCTTTCTAAGTCAACATTTAATGCACAAGACAATTCCAGAATGTGTAGGAGTATCTATAAGACTGAAATTAGTAATATTTTCAATCTCCAGCTATAAAACTGCACAATTCTCGCCTTCTTTTCAGCGGAAGGTCTTCCGTATCCTGAAAACAATGATTACAGGAAAAAAAACTGTCCCGTTTAATATAGCAATAGCCAAGCTGGCAGTGGAGTCAACTGAATCAATTTCTATCGAATAAGAGAGAAATTAGTCAAAACACTAAAACTATCCGTGTACAAGATTGTGTTCAAATCGATTTTACCTTATTAATCTGAGAATTTAATCAGAAATAAAATACTTAATCAAAAACTCGAACCACAGACAACAGTTCTGAGAAAAATTAGAAGATTGAACCAATAGTGACAGAATTATATGAAAAACGACGATATTAGAAAGGAACTTGACCTTTTTTAATCTTCAAGAATGTGTTAGCACAACTGACCTAAGGTGGTAGAATAATTTAAACAAGATGGAAGAGGATAGGAGAACAAGTATATTTGATCACAAAAGACCGAGGAGAATGACCAAGATCTCGATCAATTGATTCAGTTAATGGTGCCTCAGACACCGGAATGTTGTATATGACCATGTTAGATGCCTTATTAACCCTAGATTAATGTGGAAGAAAATCGGTGATAGGAAACGAGTAATAATGCAAACTTAATTAGGTGGTACCATCATAGTATCATACACTCCCACTTTGAATGGTACTCATTAGGAATTTGAAATTCTATCGCTGACGCATCAAGAAGGCCATTTACTCAAAACTTGTCTATTTTTAACGAATTATGCATTCCTGTTTCACATCGCAATTTTCTTATATTTAAAGCAACTGTGCATAAATTAAAACAACTATCAAAACCAAACGTTATTCACTGATTTTAGTGCTCATAAGAAAAATCATCAGAAGCCAAATTTGATCTTCTGCAACTAGACCGATTTCGTATTATTCGATTTTAAGAGGCCGTCTTAAATCTCCACTGATATTCAACAAGCCAGTGTTTGCGAAATATGAAATCGAATTAATAAAAGAATACTTTGGGGGAACGACCAAAGCATTATTTTCTTATTTAAGCAACTCTAGTCTTATAATTTATACACCATTTTTTTAACCAATAACTGAGATGTACTTGTTTCTTTCTTAGTGATTAATATCCCCCTGAAAACTACAGTCCAAACGGAAAGGAATTTTATGAGAAGAAAGGAGATATTTTTCCTTCAAAGAGACTTCGAAGGAAACATTTTATCTTTCAATCAGCCAGTTTTGGCCAGTCATTCATCCGTTATACCAACATGATCTATCTCCCAGAAACGTCCCATATGTTAAAAAAAAAAAAGCCAAAGAAATCGAGAGTTTGACTGCCATTTTTGATGTGGCAATTTGGTTGACATTGTAAATTTTAAGTTTCACTTAGAATTTAACTAAGATCAGCGGAAGACAACCCTCCTTTTGCGAGTTACTATCTTCCAATAAAGCTTCACCTTAGATGCAGCAAATATGCTTTATTTACATACAATGAAATAGCACAGCTAACACCATCTCTTCCTATATTGTAGTTAATGTGACCATATTAATGTGACGGAAGTGATTACAGCAAATCTGAACTCAGTTATACGGAAAATATACTTGTGTACTGCATAACGTTAACTAGTCTAATTAGAATCATGATTCATTGTGATTAGTTCAATTTACATCGATTCATTGAACACAGTTTACTGCTTTTCAGCTAGTATAAACGCATGCTAATGAATGAGTTAACTGAAGAAGTATGAATAACCCATACAGAATCATCCAGAATAAATAAATTCCGCTTCCCTTCTTGTTTATAACAGAAACTCTCAATCTGGGGACTCGAATGGTTAATTATCTAGTTTCTTACCTTTTCTTTCTATTCCGCAGAGATTTTAACTTTTGAATCCTGTAGCTGGTGCGAAATGACACAAATCGAACATTATATACTGTACAGATTCAGCGTAATCTTTTTATTCATTTCGAATTTGTAAGCTAAAGTTAAACAACTGGAACATCTTTTCTAGAAAAAAGATGATAGTTCTTCATTAAACGAGGATGATTTAACACACACGAGCCAAAATATTATGACCACCTACCTAGTAGGAGGTCATATTGCGTTGGACCGTCTTTAGTCGAGATAAACGCTTGCATTCTTCTTTGCATTGACTCCACTTGACCATAGGAGGTGTTCTGCAGTATTCTGGACCAACAAGACAGAATAACTCCCAGAAGTCAACGACAGATTGAGGCATTGACGTCGACCAGCAGATGCTGCGTTCCGTATGATATCACAAATGTTCGTTGGGGCCAAATCAAGAGAATCAAGCGGACATAGATTACTCGAAGATACTCTTCGAACCATGCTTACACATTGCGAGCCTTGACATGTTGTCTTGCCAGAAACATCCACTGGACTACATTGTCACCATAATATATTATATACTTGGTCTGAAACAATCCACAGGTAGGAGTTAGCGGTCAAGGTGTGTTCAATGAGGATGAAAGGGCCCAGTAATGTCAATCCCCGTACTAGGATACCCACCACCGGCATGTTTCCGGCTAACCGTGCATGTAGTTGGCCGGAAATAGGTTGGATGGTCATAACGATTTACTTGGCTTAGCCTGAGATCTCAAAGGCTCATTCATAACTTGCTCTGTTTTTTCAAATTTTTGGTCCTCCGTGTTTCTCTGTCACACAAAATCGAATCAAAAAAGAAAAGTATTATTTGAATATACTCATCCGATAAAACTTGATATTGTAATATTAACACGAATAATATAAGAATGTATGCTAATCAGGTATTCATAATTTATAATTCTTAATGTCTTCAGCTTATGATTTAGCTGCACATTCATCCCTGTGGCGCCACTGGGCATCTTTATTTTCCTTGAGAGAACTAGTCATCATTACGTTTTCTTGCAGCAAAGCATGTGTACTTACGTTTGGGATTGCCTTGAGATAAATGTAAGCAATCTAAGCTAAACGAAATATGTTTTATGCAGCCTTTCAGGATTATCTCGCCATTAGGCTCCTGTAATACTAACGTGCAATTGATATATAACCTTCCATGGATGGAATAACGAGATATAAATGTCGTCATATTTAATTCCAGAAAAATGATCAAGTATTTTAGCATCTAAGTGAAATGATTCACTTAAGTTTTCTTCTGTGAAGCAAAATGATCTTAACTGTTGAGACTGATGGCAGCGAAATTTAATATGCACGCAAATACTGTAGATGGCTAATTTTTATCACCCACTGTGAGATCACCACAATATTGTACTTGCTGTAGACGCGAAGTGCTTGGAACATACATCATGTCTAGCATCCAAAGCAGGATTGTCCGGTAATGGAAGCAAACACAACAGTGTTGAAATATGTAATTGGTTTCCGGTCTTTCGTGGATGGAATTTTCATTGAAAAAAATAAGAATGTGGAATGTGAATTAAAGATGCATTTTCAGATGTTTACGCGATTAAATGTCATCATGAAAACACTTTTTTTGAAAAAAAAAAAAGAAATTTTCTGTACAATTTTCTTTTCTCATTAATGTGAAACTGTAGATCTCTAACAAACACATTTTCTTTTCTAGTGACAAACATCACGTGATCTACTATTAGAATATCGTAGGTTGAAATGGAAGGCTCATTAACTATCTAACCCCCCCCTCCCTCCTTCCCCACGGGAGTAAATGGTCCTAAAAATGAAATTCGTCGAAACAAACAGTCGAAAGAATTCGCGCAAGTCTTCCGTTTATTCTTATGTCGGAAAGTCTTATTTACCTGTGGGCTGCCTTTCGCCGACTGTAACCTCCGTTGTCTTCATTTACTTTCACCTTCTGGGCTTCCTTTCTGAAACCGACCCGAATACTAGCTTTAGTCTATTGTTTTCTAAGGATTCCGCTTTGCGAGCTCTTTCCTCATCTTCAGTTGTATTTTTACTGCCGTTTCCAATTTTCTGGTTTGCGTTGCCATGGAGACCCGACCGTTCTTTAGAAGCTGCGAAAATCATCACTTACAGTCGCCTCGTAAACATCACTGGGAGTCATCTATAGTAGAGGAAAACAATAAGCTACGACTCGTCCATGACAATGGTCTCAATAGCAGACACGTGCCACAGGACATTGTCCAGCTATCATTTATCTCGGCTGTCCGTTTAGCGGTCTCGGGAGTTCCCTTCCCTCCCCCCAAATCCCCATACCAGGTATTGAGAAATGGCGAGGAAGCCATTTATTGGATGCCGTTTCCAAGAGAAAGTTCTCGGCACTCCACACAAACCTGAACGATGTCTATTTGCCCTTAGCGTGTCGGATGTTCCGTAGCTTCCGAAACATTCAAGGTTGTCAACAAAGTGAGCCCTAACGGAGATGAGATAGAAGAAAAATGAGCCAGCGGCTATCGATCTCTCGAACTGTGTGTGTTTAATAGACAATTTGTCTGTGGTCTCCGGTCTCTGGAGACGTGCTGCGAATCAATATAAGCTGTCTGCTCATGCTGGATTCCAGAGTCTCTGGCCGAGGATTACTGGAATTCCACCACTTGCGAACTCCTCAGTTTCTCTCATAATCCACCATGAGCTGCAGGCAAGCCGAAGGATGCCGCGCATTCTCTAGCATCGTTGTCCGCTCTTCCTTCCTCGGCAGCCTATCGCTTGTTGCTCCCCCATGTCACACATTCAGTTCAGGGCTTTAGGTTGTTTCACCTCTGAACTTTGACCATGGCACCTCTGCTGTCGGTTGTTTACAACAAAACCGCTAAAAGGCTGATCTCACCTTGGGTGATGAGAATTCTTTTAGGTGCTTTTTTATTTTTTAATTTTTCGTTTTTGCGTTACAAAAGACAGACTATGACGCTTGTTGGGTTATCTTATTGGCTATGTTTTGCTTCATTTATCACCTAGCAGATAAACAAAAATGATGAATGACTCCTAAAATTATTATATTGATTCTTGTCTATTAACTTTTTTTCAGTGTAATTTTTATTCAGTTCAAGAATTATTTTCGCTGTCTGGATGACAAGCCTGAAGTTAAAATTAACTGAATAGCGCTAAATGAACCATTTCCAATACCTGAACATGCTGATAAGATCATGCAGAAATGTGAAAAAAATTGTGCAAAAAGTTTTGGGTTGAATGAGGACTATATATCAGTTATATTACCATGAACTGTAATGGCAAGTCTTTTTTGTTATTGTACGTACAAATTGGTAACGTTGTACTTGCCCTTTTACTGCTGGCAAATACGTATCCCTGAGGCTGTTTCAGGTGTGCTAAAGTGTTCCAAGTCAGAAATTACGAATGCTAGAAGACCGCGAGGATAATACAGTTTGTTGGGAAGGGGATATCAGCATAATGGATTTCATGTCAGCCAAGTGGACGTAATTTACAACAGGTATTTAGGGTATAGTGAACTTGTAGAAGGAATGGCCTCTCTCTCTCTCTACGCATTTCCTCACGTTCCTTCTCTTCAAGGACATTAGGAAAAGAGGGAGACACGGCTCTTACTGCCTAAATCCTGCTCTGTTAGCTTTACTGATAAGCTGACAGCAGATTGTGAACCTAATGGGATAATAATGAAGTCTGTCAACAGTCGTGGCTGTTCTGTGTTGCTCGAGGGCTTCAGTTTTAACTTGATTGTGGCTACTTACCACAAGACAGAGGAAATCCAGGGAGACAAGTGAACCGAGGTGCTTCGATAGTGAATCTGTAGCTAAACCACTGCTACTAAAGCTGCTACCACTGCATGTGTTAACCGTATGGCTAATTGGGTTTCAAGATTTGTCCCGGGGGAAGGCCCTCGGTCTGTTGGAGAGGTTTCTGGATCGTACACGGGGTTTAACCATTCCGATTATTTCGTTAAGATACTTGAACGGTGCAGTTCTTCACATTAAACACAACTTATCAAATCCTACTTCTGGGAGATTTAATTCCTTTGGGATTGCCTAATAAAATATATTTCGAGAAGTATTGAATTCTGACCACTTGCTCATTCATTTTAACAAATGCTATTATGAGTACTGATATCGAAATAAAGTGAAATAACCTCTTGGATGAGGAAGTTCAGCTGCAGTAGATCAGTTTGCTTCCTTGCACAAAGTACTATCTACTCAGATCCCTGGTGGTACGTAAACGAAATAATTGCTCAGCCGCTTTAGAGGGATTGATTTTCTACATATGGGCGAAAAGCAGTCCTTAGAGAATTAATGTCTTTATAATGAACTGCTAAACACAGAGCGTATTGGTGCGACTGCAAGGCGGCTTCTTCTCGTTCCCCTTTCCGCGATCCTTTGAAGAGTGACGTTTATATGGAGCTCGTGGAGATTTATGGGATGTTGAGAAAGTGTAAACAGTTCCAGATGTTGCGCTGCCTGCTTGCCTCGTAAAGTCCACTATTTCGAGTGATTTGCAGTAATGAACAGCCAGATGATGTCAAGCTTTGGTCTCTTTACTACACTGGGCCCAAGAGCGTCACTAATAGTTGATTTTACAACTTTAAACTTTAGAAACAAAGTTTGTCCAAGTGAACTGTAAACAAATATCATCTGATAGGTTAACTAAACAAATGATTATTTTTTTTTCTCCCATGACCGGGCAATGTGACGAATGATAGCGGAGATTAGACAGCAATACGCTGTGAGTGAGAGAAGACCGTAAACAGTGAAGTGCTTGCAGGTGTAAAAGTAAGAAAGGACAAGGAGTTTGACCTTAGTCAATCTTGTAGATTCCGAACTCTAAAAAAGTATTTCCTCCTCGTTTACAGTGGTAGTCACGCAATTAGGAAGATTTATTGGACGCAGATCCTACAGGGGGGGGGGGATTGGGAGCTACTCCAACCAGTTAATAGTAGTTTAGTGATGCTAATGAAGAGAAAGAGCGATTTCTTCGCATAAATGGCATCACGAGGTCAGAACTAGAGGAGTTAACATCATTATACAATTCGTGAAGGGCAGGAGTGGCCTTCTGTAGACTGCACTTAAACTAAGTATCCCTTTTATGCATTTTTACAGCTTAATTTGAAATTTTTTTGTTTACAATTTCTGAAATCAAATCAATGGAAGTGACTCTCTGCTGTTGTTGAAATGTTCTGTTGTAGATCAAGCGAAGATTGTAAACAAACGTATGGGAAAATTGATTTAGGGATAGTAAAATAAAAAGAAAATAGAATTCTTAAATGGTCAATTTATTCACAGTTGATCTATAAATAAAATTTTGAAACTAACTGGTCAACATCGTTTCACAATTACTTGTTGCAGAACACACCTCGCAATTTTTACGTTTCAACTATGCCACACTAGTCGGAAACCTACTGACGCTTAAAAATTAACCAAGTATTATTAAAAATATTCTTAGATATACTTTAGGCATTGTCGATATAACTTTTGTTCCTCTAAACCGAGCTGTTCTCTTAATGTTATTCATTCTTATTTTCGTATTGAAGTCATTCCCTATTGTTCTAGTCGAGTCCTCGGCTTGATCAAACTACTTAGACGTCCCACTTCTGAGTTGAGAGAGAATGGATTCCACTTTTCTGTCAAAAACGAAACCTATGTTTCTCTTATCTTATTTTCCCTTCGCGAGAAATCCAGAAGTCGATTATTATCTGACGGGCGCGTTCACTAAAAGCTCTCGAAGCCTCTGGGCATGATTCTTCACCGTTGATGGGGAAACTACGCAGATGACATCAGTCTGTAAAAACGTATCGAAAATATCCAGAAAAATTGAGCCTATTACAATGAAAGGATCGTATGATCACTTTCACTATTCGACTAACGGTAATTTTGAGTTGTCTTTGCTTTAATTTGAAATGTACTCTGCTTGAACAGTGCTCGAATGTTTTTAAATATAAAAATAACAGTTCGCTGCACGTTACAAACCAGTGTTTGAAATGTTTCGCATTGAACATGTGATAGCGACTGGTCTTGTTTATATTCAAGTCTCCTAGAAAAGAATAAAGCAACTATGCGTATCCTTATACTATTTAGAATAATGCTTTCAAATTAAAAAATAAAGCTCACTTCTCATCTTGTTTTGAAATCTCCTTGCACTATGAGGTTCATTGAAAAAAAAAATTGAATCAACGGACTAATAATGAGACTGGGTTGTCTCATTATTAGTCCGTTGGTTCATTTGATTGAATGGGCCAGAAGCGTTAATTTGGATTTCAGAAATATCTCTTTTGATATAATGACTCAGAAACTAAAAGACATATGTAAAATATGTTGTCAAAATATTTGCTGTTTGACTATAATTAAGAAGTTTTTGCTCAACGAAAACTTACTTTGCTTAGAAACACCTGGATTCGCCTGTGGAGGACTCAAAACACGCAAGGATCTTTCAACTGAAGCCGAAGGCCGTGAGGGAGTTATCCAATCTCATGAACGTTTCGTCAAAAACTGACAAACCAGCCATAGTATACACCCAGATAAACGACACATTCTAGTCTAATTTGTAGTTTCCTCGGCAATCATTATAATTCACTTCAGTTCTTACAGACTTGAGTTAATTAAAATGTCAGTTAATAAGAATAATCTCTAGATTTTGTGCAGTAATATAAAACATGTCAGTTGGATTTGCAGAGATGGAAACATGGCGAGCATTTTGCGGTGTTATAAAACACTCTAAAATAAATTAATCTATTAGTTAATAACCAACACTTAAATTACTAAGCATCATATAAAGCAGTCTACTGATATCACTAAAAGTTAAGTTTTCCAGCTTTTGAGAGAAAAAAATATCATTTGAACTCGTGAGTATTTTGATGGGGATTTGACTTTCTATTTTCAATCTATTGATTTCAATATGTTGTTTGAGCTCAGGCAAGAAGATGCCAGTATTTTAAATTTTATCAAAAGAACTAGAAGATGTGTTCACAATGCAATTTATTACTATAAAAACGTTTTTATTTTACCTGTGTTTACAGAAATATAATTTCTTAGTTACTCTCCTCTTGGTGACTGATTTAATGAATCTTGAAAAACTGAAAAAAAACAGTTGCTGTGTTTTGCAGTAGTGTTTTTCTATTCTCAGACAGCCTCCCTTCTTGTTTATATGAAGTCAATACTTAATGTTTTTTTCCTTCTTTCCCAAAGGCGTTGAATAAACAGCTTGTTAGGTAGCTTCAGTGTCTCTTCATTAAGATTTCTTCAGTTATGACTGTCTACTTTTTAAGTATAATTGTGACATTCCCACACAAATCTTGACTGCGTGCAAAAAAGGTGAAAAAAGGATAGTTGCAGACAATGCTCTCGCGATGTTCAACTTTAACGAACATCATTAATTGAAATGTGCACGCCAATATTTTTAAATTAAGAGGGATTGATGCTATTGGAGAATATCACCGAGCTGTTTTTGTTGTTGAAGTGCATTTTTACCCATCGTTTATCACAGTAATTGTTTTTGTCTGCTGTCAGAGCTATTTATTTATGTTTAAGATGCCTGTCAGAAACAGAGACGATGATTGTTTTTATGAACTTGGAGAATGTTTGGAAGAAAAGACCTCAATTTATTATTTCTTTGTTTCGATCTGTTACCAACACCTCTTTATTATAATAATACTGCAGGGTATTGTTCTTAGTTGTTTCAGCCTACACTACAAAGTTCATTGGAGAGAAAACACTGCACATTATCTAATGAAAACTGATTCTATCAGTCGGTTATTGTTGATCGTAAAAAGAATGGAAGTTGTTTAAGTGTTTTCGACTAAACGTCATATGTTTTTCATATGGTGATACCTTCACGGGTGACATTTCTCCCTTTTAGGATGAACTTAGGCAGCTGGTCTTTCTTAGACTATAGCCTCCGGTGACTTGTTCTTTTCAGTTTACGACATGTTTCTCATCTGCACATGTAACTATAAATACCCAACGTACCAAACCTTAAAATAATGTTCAACTGCAGTTGAATACGCAGTTCGACTTTAAATTTACTGAAAGCAAAATTTTCGTCCCATTTTTTTTATAACTTCTTCAAAGCTTTCCCCAGAAATTAAAACTTTCAGCTCCCCCCCCCCCCCCCCCCCAAGAAAGTTTATTTGTTTCTTTCTCCTCACAGTTTAATTTAAAATATTACGGAAATTGATATGTTTATCTCTGGACTAACTCATGCTTTCTCCGTGCTAGGGATTATCACGTTTATGCATCGTTTCGATTTTGTAAGCATTAAAACATGCAAGCGAATATGATCGCTTGCATGATAAAAAGTGCGTCCACTTAAGAGATAAGATGAGAATCATGTTTTTCATTATAGAATTGAAGTTCTCTCCGCCAGGACTCATTTTGACTATTAGTCTTATCAGATAGGGATTATGTAATTCCACTGGCTTAGGCTTTATCTGTGAGATGGAGTCGTCAGAAAGGGAGCTGCTAAAAATAAAAGCAACAAAAATACCTTAATTATTCACGACATTTTTTATTACATTGATGAAAACTAAATGACTTCTCTTCAGAGATGCTGCTCATCACTGAAAGCTTAAGGTGTGTGTGTGTAGACTGGATCTTGGGGTGAAGCACTCGCTACTTAAGAAATTGGTTTATTACTGAGGGTTACACTGTGAATTATTTTTAATGTTTTCAGTTCAATAACAATAAAGAACGTCCTTTTAGTAATCCCATGGCGAAGAAATTATTTTTTTTAATAACTGAACGACGTCATTACTTCTAAACATCGCAGTTAAGTCAAACACTGTATCTAATTCCGTCAGTCTCTTATTCCTAAGCGGTTACTTATCATCATATTTCACTTGTTTATGTCTTCGTAAATGTTAACATTTTTGTTTGATTGATTTTAACGAAATCTCTGTCACTCCCGATTTAAAAACTTGATATCACGAGAGTACCGATGTCATTTCTGATATCACCTTTACTAGCAGCAATGGTATTTGCACTACGTTTTATCGTCTTTTCGCGATAACAGTGGTAATTACAACCAAATCTATTCTTCCTTCCCTCTTTTTATGAAACATTGGCGTAATATGTCTTTTCATGAAGTAGGTATCTAATATACCTTCTCTTATCTCACTCTTCTCTTCCCTACACGCAAAAACGAATCACTTAAGATGTTTTACTTAAAGCAGTTACTTATCAAATGATTCTTGTCTGCCTGTTATGGAAGGAAAATCCGTACCCAAGTATCGATTAACAAGAGAAAAGGGAACTTAAACTTCCTTTTTTCCTAAGATAAACAGCAATCGGACAGCAACTATCGCCTGTCACTCCTTTTGTGACGAACTAAGATATGACAAATCAGCTGACTGATAGACACAAATAAGGAAAGTGGAGATAACGAGCTGACTGAAGCTCCCCTAACAAGCTCTGAGTAAACAAATCACGATCGGATGTTAAGAAAAAAATAACAGCTTCTTACCTACAATCCGTTCTAGTTTCAGAGATCTTAATTCACTTAACCTATTTACAGCTGTTTCCTGGAAAATATAATCAACTAAATAAACATATCATTACTTCGACAGCACGTGATGCTTGAAGACCTTGTGCTGAAGGATGGGTATTGATTTGACTGATCGGGAAACTCTGTTAATGGTGAAATTGTCAGAGGCTGTATTTAAAAAAAAAACATGGTATAATTAAAATATACACAGATTTACGAATTCTCTGTATTCTAGACAGAATTAAACACCATGTGAGATTTCATCCACATTAAGTGTTGTTTTTAGGGGACAGAATGTTGATAGTGTTTTCATACTTTCTGTGCGAGTTAGTCACCAGTTACGACTACCGGATATGTTGTAGATGTTTGTTTTGTGCTTGTACTCTTGTTAGTGCTTATGAACATTAAGTTTCCTCTACAGTGAACATAAAAAAAGAAACGAAAAAATGAATTTATGAGCAATCGCCATTAATTTTCTCTGGCTTAATAACATGCATATCTCAGAATGTTATTATCGAAATATTCTTCAAGGACAAACTAATTAAAGTGAAGGTTTAGAAGTAATTCTTTCTCTCCACCCTTCCCCCCCCCCCCCCAAATTCCGCAATGACTTATTTTATCACATGTTGATTTAAAAATACTTTAGCTGAAGGTTTTATCTTTAAAATTTCCAAAGTTATATTTTTATAACTTCAGTTATTATCGTCATTATATCACCTGTTCCGGGAATTTCATTTCTCCGGTTTGTTTTCTTTTTTTCTTCTGCAGATTTTATGGTCCATAATTCACTTCCGTACAGTAGAGAAGGTCTTGCCAAAACTTTATAAACTCTTGTATGCTTTTGAACTTGGTTAGGTTTGAAAATATTATTGATCATTCCTTTTATCTTCAGAAAATTTGAAACTTTGATGTCAGCTTCTTTTGTCTGATACAGGACATCCAAGGTATTTAAAGAAAATTTGTTTTAAACTTTTATTTCAATCATAATTTTGTTTCTGACTGGAGATGATCCTTTAAAAGGCCATGAGTTTTGTCTTACCTGTTGATATTTGCATTTCCACATTTTTCACACTTATATTTAAGGCGTATATTGATTTTTGGAGTTCGTCGCCACTTCTTGCAATGATTATTTGGTCATCTGCAAACAAAGGAGTATTCAGTATAGTTCTACGATCCAGGTTTGAATGCTGGTTTTATATTTGTTCTTCCATTTCTTTACTAATTCATCTATTCCGATATTAAGTAACAGTGGTGACATTTAGGCATCCTTGACAGACTCTTCTGTTTATTGATTCTTACAGCTGTTTGATTTTTTATTACATGTTAGTTATTGCAGCAAGAAGCTGATTTGGAATGTTTAAATTCTTTAGTATGGTCCACAGTTTGTTCCTTAAGACTCGGTCAAAGACTTTCTATAAAACACAGTCTAAAAATGCTGTGTTTCTATGTTTAATTTGTAATTTTTTTCCATTAAGATTTTATTGTAAAAACTGAGTCAGTCTACGATCGTCCTTTTCGTAAGCCATTTTGTTCTTCACAAAGTTTATCTTCTACATAAGATTTAAGTTTTGAAGTTAATATTATTCGTGCATATAACTTAGAGCCAGTATTTAGAAGACTTATTCCTCTGTAGGTTTCCTAGTTGCACTTATCGCGTTATATTTTGGGGATTTTTCCTTGCTGCCAGATATGGTTATATAATTTTTAAAGTCGTTTGATGAATAGGATGACTGCATATTTAAGAAGTCTATATTTATACCACCTTCTCTAGGGGGATATTCCTGATTTCCTTTGCTGTATTGCTTGTTCGGATTTCTTTTAATGGTATTATTATTATTTCAGTTATGATTATTGTAACGAATGTAATTTGGGTCATCTCGTATTCCGAAGTTTTTTGAAATATTTCTGAATGTTTGTGTTCTCATCTAAAATATTCATGGTTTAAGAAAATGCTTCGATTTCAAGATGAGACATGATTCTAGTTCTGGGTTCGAATCCCATCAAGAAGAACCCTTATAAGTGAAGTTAGTGTTACTTTACCGCTCTCTTTCATCCAAGAATGGATTTATTGAAGGATGACTAGTATTTCTAAGCTAATCTTTAGGTGCAGAATGAGCATGGGAATTGTAAAATAATCGGCATTTCGTTGGCTTATGGCGTGTGTGTGTGTATACACATACATACACATTATGAATATTTATAGCAATGATTTCTGAATAATATGTATAAAATGCGAATCCAGAAGAAAGTGGACTGAGCATTAACTAACATGTGTTTAATAAGTACTGCAGTACTTTGACAGTGAGTTATACTCATGATCGATGTTTTCTTTATGGCAATTTCCTGATTGACTTCTCAATATAAATAAGATTTCTGCTTTTCTTCATATCAACTTTTTCTTCATCTTCTTTCTTCCTTTAATTTCTCGTAGAGACTTATTACTCCCAAATATCCTGTTATAGTCGCTCGTGTAGATCAGATCATAGTCTTCAACAAAATTTTACCAGATTGATTATTACTTGGAAAAATATAAATATTTTGAGAAAATAATTCATTGTACTTAGAAACATTTTCAAGTTTCAAAGCATTCAAAGTTTCTCACATTTCTCTCTTAATTTTATCATAAAATGATACATGAGGGACAACAAGGCTTTCTGCAAACCACTAATTATATATACCTTCTAAATATCAATTTCAATGGCATCCATCCAATTCAATAGCTGTAAGTTCCAGCTGTCAACAGTTCCGTGATGGGGAAGGAGGAAAAGAATCCTTACCACTAATATCATCAGTCGATCAATCAACGCAGGAACTGCTCGTCCAAGGAGTTTGTTCCATGTCTCGTTCCCAATTCACAGTTAATTCCCTCACTCTCTCTCGGATAACTAGGTCGATTTTCATTTACAAAAATTTATTATTTAAACTGAATTTTGTGTAAAATTTAAGTTAAATCTATTAAATTGAAAGCATATTATGGATCCATTATTTCAAAGCCATTTGAAATTTAAAAGAGACCAAATTAGCCAGAATATATGAAACTTCAATGCAGAAGTTGTATGAATATACAGCATCTTGATTGAAGTTTCTTGGTATGGCACTACTTAAGACACGAACTCTGCCCAGTAGCTCATATATTCCTTCCATATTATTAGTGCTTTAAGGTGTACTGCCTGGCAGTTGTTTCCAATAGTTGGTTCTCATTAGAAACTGCAGAAATTCGAGGTCCTCCCCTCTGTTAAAAAGTTAGTCCACCTTAGAGGCTAAACAGAAACCTTAAAATGTCGAGACACCCTCCCCTTGTTCAATACCATGTCACAAAATATTTTCATAAGTGAATTATCGGTTGTGCGTGAATTAATATTGAGTAAAGAGACCGGAATGGTTCAGTGTTTGGCTTTCAAATAATGAATTCAAAAGATACTTTCATTTTTGATAGCTTTGCATCGCCAGTTTCGAAACCTGTTGGGCTCATCCTGAATTAACTATTTAAATAAAATTTTATTCTAAAGCAATACATTTCCAAATGATTTTGTCCACTATAACTTATGATCACAGATGCCCCACTTATGTAAAACGGCACCTAGAGACCACTCAGAAATTTTTTTAAAAAATCTACATTATTTTTCATCAGAAAACTAATAGCTGAAGTCTGTAAGAATGCGAAATGTATATCAGAAAATTCGCTCGTCTTATTCAGGATGTTTTATTTGCCCTAAAAAAAAAACTTCTTGATGATCGAAAGTGGTCACGTGATTATTAAACACTATTTATTCTTTCATTTATGTTAATTAATTTGAATCCAGATGGTTAAAAAATTGCCATCTTTCTAACCGTCGGTAGTATTTGAGACCATCGTTCCCAACAACCTACGTACAAAATTAAATTAAGATAAATGCAACAGTTTCCAAAAATATCATACCGAAAGATCGTTGCAGAGTAAACTAATACCTACGAATAGTGATTCGCATGTTGTCAGTATGTGTGTGGACATTGGGTAGTGCATAGTAATACTGTACGTCTCTTTATATAATACTTTCTTACAACAACTGTTTTCTTTATGTCCCATCATTTTCTTACAAACTTCAACTGTTTTTTTTTTTTTTTTGAGAAAAGAAGCTTGGAAGTAAAGCTAATTTTATGAAAGGAAAAGTGTGTCCAGACTACACATCAGGTAAGAGGAACGGGATCTGAACCCGTTAACACGACTACATTTCGAACAAGAACTCTCTGTAATCAAACAGAATCAGGAGATGTTCGGTTCATCTCCTTGTACTTCCCAAAACGACTTATCAAAGGCTTTCCGAGGCATTTTACTGTCTTCGCCTTCATCAAACACTTAGGGACATGATCATATCGGACGATTGGCGGAAGCTTTCGTCGGAAGTCGAATCTTCCTCTCTCTCTCTAACAAGTGACACACGAGTAGAATATATCCGTTGATGAGCAATTGTGTTCAGTATCACTTTCCGTGATGCGGCAGCGGCGCATCTAGTGCCTTTGCCGTGCAGCCAACCGTAGATGTCAATATCGGTCCACTTTAGTTGCATAAGTTTGCCGTCACGCTTAGAGGTCTTGTTTATTAATTACTTGGCTTATTGCGGTTATTTCGCGATTTCTAGGCGGAGTAAACGAATCTTGTCTTCCTTTATATAACAACAGCGGATGCGTGTGCGATGTAACGAACACACACGGGTGGTTCGGTTTCAAGCTATTTCGGTGCTTTATGGTGAGTTACCCAAACGGGTGTGTTCAGCGTTCACCGGAGAGTTAAATATCTGCTTGTAATAACTAGCGACCGTTGCGTGTTATCTCCTGGGATTGACCTGTTACTTGACCCACGAGGAGAAGGATCAGATAGCGTTCTCTTCGCTTTCGACATGCGCTCTCTTCTGTCGTCAAGCCACAATGCTCGCTTATTCAGCCTTTTCTGCCTCATTTACCATAGGTGATGGTCACGAGTTTAGAACGAGGGCAATCCGATATCTCTCCCTTATCTTAGAATGCCATAATAAGATTCAGAATAGCTTGGACAAAATGGTGACCACGTAAAGATAGGACAGAGACCTTGCGAATATTAATTTGTTTTCGACTATTATTTTGGATATCACGAGGATTTTATAACCGATAATTAGCGCAGATAAAGTTACTGAGAAATTATTATAAATTGTTTTAAAAGCTTTTAATCTGTCATTCGCTGTTGCCAAAACTGAGTTTCGCATTACGAAATTTGAAGTTGCGAGCAATAATGGATAATATTTAGCTATAATAATGAATAATTCACTCTTAAACTAGCTCTTAAGTGAAGTCAGCTTATTTATAGCGTAAGTTGGAGTTGAACGCAAAATTGAAATAACGAAAGAACTTTACTACAGTTGGCTAACAGTTACAGCTTGGGTGGTTCTTAACGATGTGAATGGCACTTGCTGTACTGAAAATGCAAGCACGATTTTCTGATATAACATATGACGTTATCACACCTGTTATAGTGATGGCCAGCGGCAAAATATTAGTGACAAGAAATCTTCTGCAGCAGCAGCAATAAAAAATTTAACATACATTACTATTTTAGCATCCACCTAAAATTAATTTTGGTTAAGACCCGAGCTAGTATTCCAAGATAAACATAAGACAATATTTCCTTCGGAGTCATAGACAAAATGTTCAATTTACTCTTTATAGCAAGGCATAGGGAAATGGAATAGTCTGTATTTTTTAGTCACCATGGTTTCGATTTATTTATTTATTTATTTGTTCTTAAAGGCTGAAGATAATTTGATCACAAATAAGGTATATGTCGGCATATTAGTACTTTTACATATCAACTTTTTATATAGATATTATCCAAGTATTTATACAGATTAACTCAGTCAAATACATATTGGACTTTCTGTATTCATATAAGTATTACTATTTATCTGAATCCAGAAATTAAGATTCTTATTACAATAGTTTGCTGATAATATACTCTTCCGTGTTTCTGATACTGTTCTGATAGAAAATTTTTGTAGTGTATTAGGATAAAGATGATATAAATTGTACAAGAACATCCTGATCGGAAACTTTGACTTGAGTGCAGTCAATTAGATTCTTAATGAAGTCCATTCTGAACAATGTGGTCGTTAGAAAACTTGAATGTGTCTGATTACGGAAGTATTTGCGTTCCTCTCTTTTGTGAAGCATGCAGCACGTGTGTTAAAGGAAGGAGAAAGTTTATTTTTATTTTCTTACTTCCTTCTTTCTTTTCTTATTTAATTCGCACTATTTTGCTTCTCATTAATGCTCTTTGTAGCCTGCCTTTTATTTCAAGAAGAGTGTGTGGTAAGCGCAGTCATTTACATTGCTAAAAATAACAGCAAAAGTAGATAAAAAAAAAAAAAAGAGAAATACTTTTATTTCTGATTAATTTTTCAGATGCAGTATGTGTGTGTGGTGTGTGTGTCGGTGAAATCTGAAGTGTGTAAGGAAAAAAGGTTTGGACTGAAAAAAGACCTTCCCCATTTGAACACCATACTACTTCTGGCCACCACCAAGTGTACTAAGATTTTAATACGAATAAATTATTTTTTTAGCGCGAGTATCGTACTAATATGCAATATTGCTTATCCCTTTAGGAGTATTAAATCAGAAAGCTTCAGTACATGTCCACTTCTCTTTATTGGTCATATTTTATTACCGACAATGGAAGTATTCACCAATTACTGTGCCAATCTCTCCTTACAATTACTCTTTACACGCAGAATCTCTCATTAGCATAGACGAATGGAAATATGACGTCTAAGTCAACGAACAAAACTATTATACAGATATAATCTCGTGAAGGCAGATATGACTTCTGTGTGTTTACTACCATAGATTGTTACTAACAACTACGTGTCATTTCTCTCCAGTTAGGTGAAAATTTTAAACAAAAAAAATAATAAATAAATAAATAATGCACTTTCAGTACATACTCAGATAACTTATACCATACTGCTCGCTGCACATTGTAATCGATGCGTAGGTTCGATAATCTTGATAACTACGATGATGGGCTTTCGCAGTGGAGTGGAGGTATTATATTATGATTTGATTCATTCAGGACAGGATGTATCAGCTTACTAAGCAAGCATCCTTGAACTGTGCTATTAAAATTTGCATAGAGAAGTTGCATATTCCGAGAAATATTGCTTCTCCCTTTCTCATGACTATAAATTATCCGTAAACTTCTCCCTGGAAATTCTTCGACTGGTTTCTCGAAGATATATGTAGGAGGAGAGCGATGAATAAACCGTGACTCAGAAATGTCTAGTGACTTTGCAAGGTGCCACAACTGCAGATAGTACAAATCAGTGGATGTCCACAGAATAGAACCTGTTGAGTCAATAGTCATTTAATTTCAAAGTTTTGGCTTGTGCTGTTCAGAAGCAATATCTTGTTAAATGCAATTATGTGTTTCACGCTTTTTGTTTTATTTGCTCTATGAAATCATGTACAAATACTTCATCTGCTGTGCATCAAGGCTTTGCTCTAAACAGGGAAATATCGCATTATTATTTGAATGTTTTCAGAAATGGTGTGCACGCTGAAATCGCAGTATCGATTGGTAAAGAAGTTACTCTGAAGAGAAAGGCATAGAATAATAGTAAAATGGCATCATATCAGAGATAGAGGGAGATAGACAAATATACACTACTAAAATTATTTAACGATGCAGTGCTTTGTTACTAATGTACACACACTTATCGCATTTTGTAAAATGTGCACTATATTAAGAGTTCCAAAATGGCCGTCTGCTTCCAAACCAACAGATTTTTTTCCACTAAACAATTGAAAATTTCAGCCAACTGAATTTATGCATAATTATTACTAATTAATAGTAAATTATAAGTTTATAGTTTTGACTTTATAAATTTAACTTTGACTTTTGACATTTAAAAAAACAAAGTAGTGCATCGTTGCATATTGTGAAATAGCCTCATTTTTGAAACGCTTTCTTTTTCATTGTTTAGTCCAGTTGTGTGTGGCAATAACTTACATTTCCTTCCCCTGCTCTCTCTCTCACACACACACGATTCAGTTCAACGAACTATTGCGAGATATGCGATTAGCTTCAAGGACATAGTGTGTGATTTTCATTTAATTTGCATAATAATTATATCGTATCCGCAGAACTTTGATAACAATAAAGGGAAACGTGTGTTCATCATGTTCAGATAGATTTGTCAATTTTAAACTACAGAGGAATGGTAAACTAGTTCCGTTACATGGCTGTAACGGAACTAGTTTACTTCCGTTACAGCCATGAAGACAACTAAACTGGCGAATTTTGGGCTATATTGTACTGCAATAAATAGCATCTTAGTGTTGCTATCCTATTAACACTCTTAACTGCGGCGCAAATGGTACGTGTACTTGACAATTCACAGAAAGAGTGAAAAGTTATTTTTATTTTCCCGTGAAACTAAATCCGTAAACAGCAGACGAAAGAAGACGCTGAAAATTGAGGTCGAGTTTGTGACAGGGGATGTGCTGACGTATTAGGTAACCCATCCACAAAAGTCCGACAGCGCGAGCTGCAAGAAATTCAGACACATTTGACAGATAGCGGAAACAGTTTACGAATTACCTGCCCCGGAGGTCCAAGAACCCCTTCTTTATTTTTAGATTTAGGCTAATTTCCCGGGTCTGTCGTCGCCTGGTGCGTTTATAAGATGAAGTGAATCAGTGGGCGAGAATAAATATTTTGCCACGTTCATCTATTTGCACGTGGGTGGGACAGTCCATGATTGCCTACCGTCTTAAGAAAAAACTAAATTTAGATAAAAAGAAGATACTCAATTAAGGAAAGTAGCCAAATGTACAGAACAGCAAACTATGAATGCAATGAGTCACAAGGAAAAAAAGAGAATCTGAAAAAAAAATGCATTCAAATAAAGATTTACAGGATTCGGATTTCGTATTCTAATTATTGAGATGAACAGTTAAGTGGATCAAAATGGTGAATGACTCATACGGGAATTTGCTCTTAGCTACTGACTTTTATACAGAAAAACAGCTCATTAAGATTTCCTTAATACGTCCAGATTTTTCTTTCCTTTCTTTATTTTTAGTTATTTTTTGTATCGCGCATGTGTTAAGAACAAAAAATTGCTAAACGTGCTGCAGTCAAATAAGGACTTAATTTGAAATTTATTTTGTTGTTAATTGTGCTTGAACAAGAGAACTTTACGTAAGTGAAAATAATGTTTTAAAATTCTGTTTTTTATTAATCTTATGAAATGAATTTTTTCATTTCGTTTTTTTTTGCATGTGCCTTTTATTTGGCATTCACTATTGTTTCGTCTACATTAGTACAGAAAATTTTTAGGTACTGTAAGCTAACAATATTAATGGATATCGAAATAAAATACAGGAGATACTTGTAGCGACACCTATGAGAAAATACGAAGAATATCGAAATGAAATATATTAGAGACTTAATTTGTTATTGTGGCTGTTGGTAGTGACACCTATGGGAAAATACGAAGATACATAAATTTGTCAGACATCTCAGTTTATTCAGGTAACTGGTAAGTAAACGGGCTTTGACAATAGAAATGTTTATTAGTGCTTGGAATTATTTTCCCATAAGGAAAATTAAGTACTCAATAAAATACAAAACACCTTTTATGAATTATTCAAAAATTCAAACCCACTTCGCAACTTATGAGCCATCCTGTAGAATAATATTAAAAATATTATTAAAATTTATAGAATAATATTAAAAATTAAACTTACGGTTTTATAACTAATGACATCATACAGATATTACCCATATACCGTTGATTAGAATGCCATTTCTTTTTCCAACGGACGTCTTCATTTATTCGTTACGCATTGAAGTCCTTCAGTAAATGACGCTAACCTTTTCTTTTTCCTCCAGGTCTATTCTAAAAAGAGAGAAAAAAATGAATAAAAAACCCTGCGCGCCTAAAGGAAATGGAGTATGAGAGGGAGTGAAAGCTTCCCCCACAAATAGAGGGAGGGGGATGAATAGGGATATCTTAATTTAAGCGGATCGGGAACAAATTCGTTTTGTACAGGCGTCTGTTACAGTTGCCCCCCACAATAGGCGAGATCGCTCTAACATGGCGGAGAGTGTCATCCAACTCAGCAGGAAACTTCGACCCCCGTGCTTCATGAATCGGCCCTCTCTCTCGTTCATCTAAGCCTACGAGGTAAAAGATCGAACGCATCACAAGCGACGCTATTCCAATGTGAAAATGGTGAAGCATACGCACCAGTGAAGTTCGTGTATATTAGGGATGGGAGGTTAAAATTCTGGGGGGGGGGGTAACAGTTGGGGAGGCGAAGACGTCTGTCTCGACCAGCTGGGTGGTTATTTAAATCCTCCAACTTTCGGCTGAGAGCAGCCTGAAAGGGCGCCTAGCTTAGTGTCAAGCTTGTCACTGGGGGATATCCATACAAGGGGTTTTACGACACTCGCGCCTTAAGCTTCTCCATTAACCATCTACCAACGATCATTTATCTTAATCCTTGTCCGTGTTGAATGCACAACTGCAAGTCGCTATTAAAATGCCGTAAGTTTGTCCCGTTACGATTCATCCAATTGCCCCCCCCCTCCCCTTCCGCTTTTCAGCGTGGGTCTGTGGCTGTGTCACGTTATTGTTCACTTTTCCGCCTAGTTAAACGATGGGCTCATGAAAAAAAAATAATAAAAAGAGAGAGAAAAAAAAAACCACTCAAGGAATATTTCAGGGATGGGCATTGTGCAGGGGGGGGGGGATCATTACATACTCGTTTGATTCTATAAGGTGTGAGTCAACGTTAATATCTACAAGCATAGATTCTCTCTGTCTGGAAAGAAAATTATATTTTCTTTACATCAGAATTATAAGATTGTATTTAATTTTCTACGCCACTAACAATAGTGCACCGTCTGAGTGTATTTACTTCTCAGCTTGACAAATCCAGATTAAGAAATAGAAGCATAATTGCCATCATCATCATAGTCTTGGTTAATTGGGGTAAAATTTCAAGTGTTAAAAAATCTCTCTTTACACACACACACACACACACACACACACACAGAGAGAGAGAGTTGCTTTTTCAATTGCGTGAATATAATTGGCTGCAGTAATGCTAATAAGTAGACATTCGATTATCCAAGGATCTCTTGTTCATCACATAAATCTATTTTTCATTCTGTTTTGCTTAAATAATTTGTGGCCTTGAAATAAATTTCGAATCATTTTATATAAAATTAAAATTTATATATTAATTTTATTATGATTTAAAGTTTATATTATTTAAATTTTTTAAATAACATTAATAAGTCCAAGTCTTAGTAGAAATAGCTTGCGTACAGACTGATAATATGAACCTAACACGTGAGTATTTTATGAAATGTGTACCTGAAACAAGTCATTATCTCCTAAAACAGGTCTTTTTGGCATTCTCTTCGTTTCCCTAATTTTTTGTTTAGAAAAACTTCGGAGCATCTGACGTCTGTATGAATTCCTATCAGAGGAGCAAAGCATTCACAGAATAACTTCTTTAATTGCCTGTGGAATAGCGAACTTGCCAACTCATTTTAATGTTGACGAGTTGATTATTTTAATGCCTATTTCAGTGCAATTATTCTTTCATACAGTGTCTACATCGGCTAATTTTAGTGCAGTCTTAATCGAACATTTAATTACATTTAATGTATTTTTGATTTATTTGTTGTCTTTATTTTGTATTCGTCTCTCTTGATTCACTTGGTGAAAAAATTGCGATTATTGGTGTCTTCCGTGCTATTATTTTTCCCCTGTGGATTAATTGCAACGATGAATGAAGGACGTAAATCAACCAATCACTGCTGAACATCAACAAGACTATTCAAATAGACGCTCATAGACTATCCCAGGTCAGGGAGTGGGTTTACAGCATCATTTAAATATTCCACCTGAAACTTTCCCTAAAATTTTCACGATGAATCAGAATTGTTCGGAGAAAGGAGGTGTTGATGGTAGGATGAGATTATGATGTTACTTTAGCAGTTCCTCATCTAAGAGATAATTGGCTCTCCAGATGACTCCCGAAAATGAGGTTTTATATCCATTTGTGAAAAGTCCGCATGGCACTGAAGTAAAAGATAAAAGGGTTCTGTTTGCATCCGCCAAGACCGAAATTCCAAAACTCCTGTGCAAGAACGTGTATTAGCTTCGTAATGACTGTGGGTGGGCAGCGTGCTAGGGGAAGTACGGAGAATAATGCGGCAAGACTAGTTGTCATTATTGATGATAGAGAGTTCCCATCATACTTAATACGTTAAATGTCTTTAAGAAGTTCATTTATCATTGAATGCGAAGGAACAGTTGATGGCAGGTATGACCCTACGTGAGCACGGCTACGATAAGATGAAGAACTGCGGAATGAAAATTCTGATGGACTGGCGAAGTACGTAAGAAGCCACTTAAGAATGAAACATCTGTTTTAGACCTGTCGTTATTCTTGCTGATTACGAAGATGCAGGCCGATGTGAGTTTAACGACCGAATTTTAACACTAATTCCGTAGGTTATAGTTGAGAATGCCTTGAGGTAAAATGCTGCAACGAAATACTCCTGCATCGTGCAATTTAAAATCCTTGCTTAAAAAAAAAAGTGGAACCCCTTTTTACATTTTTGCTCTCTTTACTTTATAGTTATTAAAAATAGGTTTCAGCGTTGATGATGATAAAAACGAAATTTTAAATATGTGATTATAATATATAAATTTCTATAACCAGCAAGCAAGTGAAAGTATTCATTTGTGTGTTCAAGGGGGGGGGTACCAAGTCCCTATTTTATGATCATATTTTCGTAACATAGTCGGAAAAATGATAATAGGTTGCAAAACCTGGGTTCTAATCCCGTGTAGATGTGAGAAATGTTTTAAGAACTTACCAAAGATGTGTGTCAAAGAAAAACATTTCAGAGAAAGCAATAGCATTTCTTAGATGAAACTGATGTAATAAACTCGGCGAGAGGAAACCTGTAAAATAAGGACACGATGAAGCCGACTTTACAGCTCGGACTTAAACCTTAATGATCTCTCATAAGTTTAACTAACCTTGTTCACTAGAATACTTGACGCTTTAAGGAAACTTAAAATACACTAAGCAGTTAAAACAGAATCGGAGTTAATAATCGACTGATGCTGATAGCACATGTTTTACTGAAATATCAGGTAGATAAAGTCACAAGCATACTGTCTCCTGACAGATAAACTGTTAGATTCTCTCCTAATACTATCAAGAACGAACTCCTTTGTAAGCTCTTAATAAATTGAAGAATATGATGAAAACGAACCTTCTCAGATTGTAATTATTCAACATGCTTTAAGCCCTTTTGAGATTTAAACCATTTATTATGCAGTTTCTCTGAAACTCTTGTAGTTTCTCCATTCGGCTTTGAAATAATATTGGATTCAATATCCACTTAATTTGAATAACATTTATTATGCTGTTTTACAATATATCAGTTGCAACGTGTGGAGGGGTGTTCAGATTCCTCGTTTAAATTGGTGTTTTTTGAGCTTGCTTCGTCCGCGACTCACTTGTAAACTAAGTTTAAAATTATCTGTTCATATTTCTCCTTCTACTGAATTGTGCAGCGTATTGAGAGCGTGGATCAATGACGGCTCTACATCAGTTAACTACCAAAACACAGTCCTGCCTCATTTGCCATAAAGATTTCCCTTAACTTCATAATACTCCAACTTCCACACACCATCAGATTTCTCTCCGTGCCGTAACTTGTATATTTATCCTTTGCTGGCACAAACGCACTTCACATCCATTGTCTCCTCCATTTCCAAAATCCATAGTGTCCTTTCAGATACTCTTTGCATTAACAACCTGAAGATCTGCTACACTATATAAATTCCAAATAATTAATCACGTTATCCCTCCAAAGAGAACAGTCCTATTAATTTATGTTTCTCTCTCTCTCTCTGGCACAAAAGACCCATTCTAATCACCTCACAGACATCGTTTTTGCATCATAATGGAGGAATAATTGTCATCATTCTCTCACTTTCGTAGATGCATATAAAGAACAAGTGCGGGACATCATCCATTGGACTGTTCAACTTTATATACGAACCAGCTTCTCCCCATCCTCTTTCATTCCATTCGTTCTTTGAAACAGCTTTCCTCCAACTGTTTTTCCAAGGATTACCACATCTCTTCAGGAAAGAGTCCTTGCACGCAGATGGTGGATATTGAAAACAACACAATCAAAAGATTGACTGTGCTCTTTGATTTGGAAAGACTTCTGTCTGAATCTGGTATAGGAGGCGAGAAAATTAAGTTTTCATCTGAAGATGAATATTCCAGTGTCACAAATAGCTAACACAGTTTCAACTGCCAGATACATTCGCCTCATGGTTCTGTGCGTATAATTACACAACTGCTTAAGATGCTTTTTTTGAATATCACGCTATAGATATAAAAGTAAATAAGTTTTTGCGCTTAAAATATCCAGATAATTAATTCCTGCGTTTTTAATATTTTTTGAAATCTTAATATCATTTATAGTTGATTTCATTCTGTATGGTGTGATTGTATTTTTTTAATCTTTTTTCTTTTCAATTAAAGCAAGGCTATAAGATTTTAAAATGTCAAGCTATGTTTATAATATAAACTTTTTAATTCTTTCGCCTTCCATAAGTACTGTGGCATCATTTGAACCAAACAATCATTTCAAACCATTACCAAGCTTTATGTAATGTTTATTTTACGCTACATTTGATAAAATTGTACTTTCTACTTTAATTGCTAAAAGTATGCTGAACTAAATGTTTCTCTTATACAGCTGGCATAGCTTACCATTAGTTTTTAAACGCTGAGTCACTTTTCCGACAATGGAATTTGATCTGAGATATTTATCCTATAACATTTTTTCTATGCTTAAGCTTTTACGAAAATATCAGTCTGATTTTAAAGCAATCTGTTCGTTTATAATCGGTCGGTTGTTTTATAAAGAGAGGTGGCTGCCTTTAAAAAGAATAGTCACGAAGTCAAATCCTGATCTTGCCTTAAAATAGTGGAAATGATTCGAATCGAACTAATGAGATGTTTGACAGACATCCTGTCTGAATGTTCGATCCTTTATCGGAGCATCAGTAGCTGCAACAAACAGGACAACGATGCTCCAGCTAATCTCGGAGTTCATCCGAACACGCAACAGTAGCGCTAGTAAGAGTGATCTTAGACGGAAGAAGAAGCCAGCAGGTGAAAGCCAATGCAGCGGAAAGAACCCGTTTTCCCGAACGGAGATCACAGGAGCGTTAAGGGAAGGAGAAAAAGAAGAAAAAAAAATCTTCCACCACGACGTTTAACGGGGATGCCACTCGGTATTCCGAAACGTGATGTTTTCACGTTTAGTTTCCGTAGTTAAATGGGGTATGAGGTTGTGTCTAGTCAGGCGTAAGACACGTGCGCTGTGGCTCCCATTTTATATCGAGACCTACTGTATGGTTTTGGAACAAAACAAGAAAAAAAAAAAGAAATCGATGCCTGGTGGGTGGTGCTGAAACGGTGGGCGAACATTCTTGAGATAACTGCACAGATGGCTGGCTGAAGGGCGAACTACAGCAGTTAATGAAATTGGGGCTGCCTCTTGGCACGCTGTTACTCGCCATCGTGATTACTTCGCATCTCTGACGATCGAGTCGCTATCCACAGTCCGTAAATGACGTATGGAGGATGTTGCGGGACAAACTGTTGAGCAGCAGCGCTTCGCCATACGGCCGCCGTGTGGTGGAGCAACCGTCGATTTCTCTCGCCTTGAATTTAAGGGATGATGGAGGGGAAAGTGGAGATCGTGAATATCTCCTAGTCTGAGATGGATGAGGAGTTGTGACAGTTATTTAACGCCCCTCTGTCAGCAGCCAAACCCAAGTAACAACACCGAGAAATAAATCTTCACTTGTGGCCAAACGTAACACCGGCGACATAAAATATATTGCGTCTAGTGAACCAAGATGTCCAGAGGGGTTACTCGACTCTTGGAAACTGGAAGAGAGTTCGTTGCATGCGGATGGTGGATGTCGTTAATTCATCATTATTAAGACGCATTTCCAAGATATAAAACGAGAGCACTTAAGCTGCACTATTGTAAAGAAAGCTTCAGTCCTTTTTTATGTAGCTGTATTTTGATCTTACGTATCTTCAACTATACACGCATATTTTCATCTTTTCCTAAACTCACCCGTTTTTAAATATGTTTCGCAGATTCCACTTATTCGATTCCTTTCGTCCGTCTGCCTCTCTCATGTTTTTCCCCCCCACTAATTGAACAGAGTTTATTGAAATTCAATATTCGGATTTCTTACTGAAGTTTGCAACTATAATTTCGGTTTGTGGCCAATTTTAACGACAAAATAAGGCACAACGTAATGAAGATGTTAAAGAACTCTTCTCTATACAGTTTAATAAAATTTCGTATTTGGGGACTTCTGCTCTAGAGTTAATTCATATTTCAATTTCGGTTTCATTTGGACCACTTTTGTTAAAACAGAATAAAGTAAAATTATAAAATTTTATAAAAATATAAAATATTTTTCAATATTTTATTATGAAAATAATGCTCTACAGTTCATATGACAAAATGGCTTTAGGCTCTGTGTTGTTAATCAAGAATGTCAAGTACAATTACGAATGTACTGCTTTATAATTGTCAATGAATCATTTCTATGTGCGCTATTGAAACAGTATCTGTTTTGATTCTTACTACCAAAGTACTGTTCTAATTATTCTGAAGTATTTATTACATTTCTCCCTGGCGTTGTTCGTAGGCTCCTTCCCCTTTCTTTATTCAAGTTTGGAAAAAGAAAATAAAAGTATTCCTGTAGTTATTATCGTATTAACACATGCAAATCTCTTTCCTGTAAAAAAATAAACAAATTTTCAGTTTTTTTTAATTAATTTATTTTTTTAAATAGGCGTTTGAACAACAACCATCTAAGGACACTACCAGACATGGTGTTTTCCAGTATGCCGAATCTACATCGGCTGTAAGTACTAATTTTCTTAAAGCATGACGCATAAGCAGTTTAGACAGGTTTTAATCAATATGTTGTGTGTGTTTCAAGAATTACTGTGAACATGAAACACTTGTTTGCTGATATATAAGAAATGTTCTGCATATAACAATAGTTGGGTATTCTTTTTATTTTTTTTTTAACTGTTTACCTACAGTTTCTTCATGCACATAAAGTTAAGATCAAAACAACTGAGATACAGTTTCACGAATATGATAATTTTAGGAGTTAATTTTCTTTTAGCTTCAGTCTACCTTTTAAGTAATATTTTTTCTAACTGAAAGCTGCTTTGCAACACTGTCGGTCGCATTGCCTTTCGTTGCTTAAACTGGATACTACACTTATATGAGCCCCGCGAATTTATTGTTGGTTTTTGTTTATTAAATGACTTTTCGTATTTTACTACTGTCAGTAGGACTAACAACTATAATTTATAAATAACCAAAAAAAGGCTTAATATTGGTGATTCAGTTGTTAATATGGGTATTTCTCATCTAACACATTCTAACGTTTGTACTAATTAATACATACATTAGTATAAAACGATTGGTATTGTTGTAAAAAAAAAAAAAAAAAAGCGCCTGTTTACATTATGACTTGTGATTTCATTTATTCCCCCCCCCCTACAAACTTTCCACTTTTCCACATCCAAACTTTGGTTTATTCCACTCCCCGTGAGGAATTAAATTGCATGCGATACTCTCTTCCCGTTCTCAGTGATGTCCATTCAGTTTTTATTTTTTTTCGAATTTGCTTCTTCTTTAAATTCTATCTATTTTTTCAATTTTCCGAATCAATTTTACATATATTAAGCATTTTAATTGATATTCTACTTCCCTTAATATTTTGTCTTTTTTGTCCATTTTTTCCAGTTTATTTTTACTTTTTACTTCATCGCTATGAAATTTTTATTTAAATTAAGAAATATTTTATATTTGTTTTGTCAATATGTCTTTGGTATTGCAAAAATATTATTTTTTTTGTTTCACAGGGTTTATATGATTGCTATCAATTCTCCCTACTAAAACATTTCTTTAGAACATCTTTCTATCTTCCTTTTTATTACAGACATTTTAATATCGCTTTCATTGAAGCTTGAAGTCGTAAAAGCGAGGTTTATGACGTGTATGTATGCGTGTATGTCGTGATTGTTTATTCATGTGTTTGTGTTTCATTCCCTCCTATTTCTATTAGGTGGAGCTTGTTATTCCCGATTTCTGCATTAATTCAACATTTAAATGACAGACATTTGCTACAATTGAACGATCTAGGTTTTGAATTCCATCCTGTAGGATACACAATTTACAATATTTAAGCAAAATGCCTGCTACTCTTAAGTATTCTCGGTGTGAGAATACAAAAGTGAAAGAGTAGGAACTAAGAATTTCTCAAAAAAAAAAAAAAGTCGATGAGTGTATTCCTAGGTCTTTAACAACAACTGCTTCAACAGAAACTGTCAAGTCAGGGAGATCCATTTCTATCCTCTCATATTTTTGTTCATGAACACTTTCTTCCAACTCAAGTTTCTTTTTTTTTATTTTTTTCAAAATCTTCTCCTATCTGGTCTGTCCGCCTTTTCTGTGATCTTCTTGGTCCTTTCTACTTTTCATCTCATACATTCTTCTTGGTATTCTTTCTCAGGAAAATATTCCTGAGAAAGAATCAATTTTTTGTCAACATAATCGTTAAAACTTTCATTTTTGTTGTATTTCTACTCGTTATGTCTTTTTGGTGTAGCTCAGCTGCATAAAGATGATCCCACTGAAGTGGGAGCTTCAGTGGGATCTCACCTATCTCAAACTTAAATTACGTATACTGTTACAAAAAACTTTGGCCTTGAAATTCTTCTTCATATCTCTTGATTTAAACTTCCGTCAGTAGAAATCACGCTTCCTAAATATTTGAAGTTTTCATTACTCTAAAAGAGTTTCCCATTGAGTCTAACGCCATAAATGTTTAAATTTCCATTACGATTTAAAACCATGTTCTCACTCTTCGTACTATTAATATGTAATCCACAGTTCTGTGTCACACTATTCCATTTATTCAGTTTCTTCTGCAGCCCTTCTTCTGAACGTGCCAAATCACCACATCTATTTTCAAACACAGCTAGCTATTCATCATCACAATGAGTGATTTGATTATATCAAAGTAATTGATCTTCATTTCTTTTCCAATTTTCTCAATCTTTTTCCCGTTGGGCCCAGTCAAAAGCTTTTTACAAATCAAGAAAAAACACAAGTAAGCTTCTTTCAAATTCCCGGTCTCTTTTCATTTCCCTTGCAGCAAAAATCAAATCAACAGTTGATCTCCGTTTTCTAAAGACAAACTACTCGTCTCTTAGCCCTTCCTCTGTTTCATCTTTCCTTATTATTATTATCATTAATCTTTGTACAATAACGCAATAAAGTTATTCCCGTATAGTTACTGCATCCCCTTCTCGAATTTCTTTCATTATTGGAACCATAGCCTCTTTGGTCCGATCATCAGGTATTTCCTTCTTTCTACAGATCAATCTAAAATGTCACATAACCATTTCAATCATGACCTACCAGAAGCTCTGATCAATTCAAAAGCCAAATCATTATACCACGGAATTTTTCCATCCGTCATCTTTCTTAATGCTTCCACTTCTGCCAGACTTATTTCCCTCTTATCTCTATATTTATCCCAATTTATTTTTCAGAGGCTTCCCTTCATTTTTAAGAGATTTCTAAAATAATGTTGCCACGTCATCCTAATTTTCTGTCACAAGATTTCCTTTTCTATTCATTAAAAATCCTGGTTCCTTGTTATTTCTTCTATTCTTCATTTATCTATCTATCTATATATATATATTTCTTTGTTCCCACCAGTATCTTCCAACTTATGTGTAAATGCAGCCTAACTTTTTATCTTTTCCCTTTGAATTATTATTTTTTGGATTTCCCTTTCTCTAGTTTTAAATAATGCTTTCATCATTTGATGTAGTCTTGACCAACTTCCAAAAAAAGGTTTATTTATTTTTTTTACTTAACTGCTTCTTTAGCTCTCATTCTGCCAATGTGTGTTGTTTCCCTTCTCTGCTTCTACTTCTCTCTCTCTCACTTCTTTTGCTGTTCCTTCCATTAGAAAAAGTTCTCGTTTCTTTTCTACATCGTCCGCAACCAGCTCATGAGCCCTGAGAATCTGATCTGAGATTCCAATTCTTTCTTTACTTCAGTCTGTTTTTTAAACATCCACAACTTCAGCTTTCTTCGTTTTTTACGTTTATGTTCCGCGCACATCTTAAAGAAGGCTATAAGAACCCTACGATCATCATCTAAAGCAACAGATGTCAAAACTTTGTTTCCATAACTTCCATCCTTTACCAAGAATGAAATAATCTGTTATCGATTTTTGCTCTGATGAGCAGAAATCCCAACTCTACTTTGCGATGATGTGGCTTTGTCTTTTCTGAAATCAGCTGGGTCCAATTTTGAGATAATTTTAGATTCACAATTCTAACCCTTTATGCTTCTTCATTTCTTTAATCAAAAGCAAATGCTTCCAAAATTTTTCTGCTCCTGTTCCGTCTTCTTCAAAATCTGTTTATTAAGATTTCCTGAGATTATCACATTCTCATTTTGAATAATATCCTCCAAAGGCTTCTCAAATAATGTCTTCCTCATATCTAAATCTTGCTGTGGTATATATACCTCGGTAGATGAAATTTGTTTATCAATACGTTACAAATACAAGCCTTATTATTTCCTCACACTATATAATTCTTCCATTTATTTCTTTCCATTTTTAATTGGCCATAAACCAAAGAATCTCAACAATCTCTTCTTAAATTCCATTCTTTCCTCGTTTTTTTCCTTATTTTGTTTCTCTCAAACTCAATTTCTTCTCCATCATTATACTCACTAACTCTTCATCTTTACTGAAATAAATCCACTTCCCGCTTGCTGGGCCTATCCCTGACTCACCAGAGCTGCGTTAGCCGGAATTTTAGGGGTTCCTAATCGCCAACATCAGACATCCGCTACTAATTCCACTATCGTCTCACACGTATCGTTTCTGCTCGGAGGATTTACAAAATAAAAATTACTATGGTCATTCACAACTTCTTTTTGCCTATTTGAGTGCCTATTGTATTAATCATTTTAACACAGCTTCCCTAATTGATACAATTTGTAAGGCAAAAAGCGCATCTCTCAGCAATGGAAAATCAGTATATTACAGAGGGTACTGGATGAAGAAATAAAAAGAATAAAACCGAATGAACGAGCAAAAATATTGAATGTTGATTAGTCGCGAGTGTCATTAAGATGAAAATCGGAAGTGATAGAATACCCAATTTCATGTTAGCTTTACTTGTAAATCAACAATCCATGTGGGAATGGAATTTATTACCCCCCCCTCTACATTAGGGAATGAATTAAATACATAACAGCAAAAACGATTAAAATGATTTTTAATGAAAGTAAAGTGGTGCTGTAGTTACAACCAAAAAATATTATTGTAATTAATGTGGACTCTCTTACACACTCTCCTAAAAAAAAAAAAAACTTCTCAATCTGAATTTGCGATCGGCTTTTGCTGTACTGTTTATCATAAAAGAAAAATTCTGCACTGTGACTTCATTGAACAAAATGTGAAAAATTAATTCTTATTTTTGTCCATTCAAACTAAAGCAGAAAAAAACAAGGTGGGTAACGAAAATATCCCCCCCCTCTTAAATGAGTTCCTGTCATTTATCAACTATAATTACGAAACACTGAAGATTAAGTTTACAAAAAACTGCGTTTCTCGGGTTCTTGACAATAGAAACTTTAGAGACCAGGTTTCCCGTCTGAAACAGTTCTTAGAGAATTCTTTTTCTCGCTTCGTTTCTCAAATTCCAGACAGAATATCTAAGGCAGACTTTTTCTTTCATTATACTAAACATAATTACGGGGCATTTGTTAATGCCGCACAAGATGTTTGAATTAAGAATGCCTGTTGATACGAACTTAATATGAAATATAAATAATCGAATTTAAATAATACAATTTGAGAATTTACAGAAAATAAATGCTCTGAAGTTGAATTCGAGAAGTACGCTGAAATAAATGGGACCTTTTATTAGGATTTTAAGGAAGCTCTTTTCAAAGGCTTAGTAATATGTGTGATGTAATGTGTGTGATGTGCGAGTCTGTGAAAGACTATTTGAGTCCGTTCACCGACTATACCAACTGCACTTGGCATTTTAAAGTCGATCCCCGTTTTTTTAATCACGTAATGAGTGTTATCTAGCACGTATTCGAAATGCGGTCAACCTCGCTAATGGTCTGAAATTAAGACGGACTACCTACCAATTGCCAAGAAAAAATCTTCTGAAGGAAGCTGTCCACACTCTTTCGGTAATGAAATGGCACAAGAGGCTTTATTTGTTTAACAATAAAGCTTTTAAAATAACAAAAATATTCATAGTAACCGACTTTTATTTTAAATGGAAAAGACACACCTACATAGCAAACTTCTTATTCAAAGTAAGGAACACATTTTTGTGTATCCCTCTGTCTAACCAGCAAGCTGTAGATCAGAATCTCGCTGCGGGCATGGATGTTTAAAAAAAAAAAAAACTTTAGGTGATAAATGATTTTCATTACCCGGTGTGAACCCACCACCCTCGAAATAAATGAAAGCTTTACAGCCATTCGTGGGATTCACATAAACATGTGCTCTTGGATATTGTTATGTGAGATTTTACTGTTAAGATTCAAGACAGAAAATTGAAGCTGGTATTAAGTAACATGCTTTCAAATACAGATTGGTATCGGAAGTGGGCCAAATACGTTGCAAGTGCGCTTTTCTTGATGTGAATTAATATTGGAACAAATGCATGAGCACAGATATCAGTTTGTTCCTCCCTCTCCCCCTTTTTACATACGGGTTCTGTTCTTCCAGTGGTAACTGCAGCATCATTTGAAAGCATTTGAAAATAAGAGGAGAAATAAAGTCCAATAAGACTGCGTCTGATTCTTAATTTCTGCTTTTGATGTTTTATCGAAACTCCTTCGTCGTATACCGATTCTTTTTGGAGAGCGCGTCGGCACATTACCAGATTATTATCTTTACTTTACAGCGAGTGTGGGCACTTGCGTGTATATTGAACACGGAGTGCATTCTACAAGCTGCAATTGACAGGTGAAATGAAAATTGGATTATTTATGCCGTGCATATTAAAGTAAGCTGAAGAAATAACAGAAAAGACCCTCTTAGATGATACTTTGCATTAAGGAATTGTAAAAATGCACCCTCGACAAAATCCGAAATCCATTTGATAATTTAAAAGGGTAGCAGAATGCCGCTGACCGCTGTTAGAGAATTAATACCGTGATGAATTGCAGCTGGAAATAATGGATTTCCACGTAACTTATATGGAACTGCACGCTCACGAATAGGTAGAAGAAACAGACTCCAATTTTTTTTTTTTTGGGGGGGGGATATTTCACTGCACTCCTTATAGATCATTTAATTCTTAGAGACAACCATCTGCTTATGCAATACAATTTTCCCATAATAGCGAGGATGACGGGATATTTGTAAGTGTTTTTTTTTATATGGTCTTCGAAGCATGCTTGCACAATGAGCCTTGACACCGAGCGTCAGAACTCTTCTTGCTGGAAGAGCCCGGACGCTTCAGATCCATCGGGTGACATTGTCGCCAATACCTGATCCGAAACAATCCACAGATAACAATTATGTGATAAAGATTGTTCAATGGGAATGAGACGATCCAGTTTGTGCCCATGAAAATAAACTCCCTTCTGGATATTGCTACCAACGGTTTAGTCATCAGGTTGGCCGGAAACAGACTGAGTGGTCAGTGTTTTGGCTCATGAGTGTAGAATATACTGGCTTCATAACCTTGTGGAATGTTAATATCAAACTCGCACAGAAATCGTTGCATAACCTACAGTACATCAGTGCCGTTTGTGGGCAAGAGCGTAAGAAGAAAGAAGCAATCTATTGAACATGATTCTTGAACAGGTGACGGCCAGTCTTTGTGGAAGACAGTGTGGGAGGCTTTCCCAAAGAATACTGGAAGATGGAATGAAAGAGGAAGAATAGAAGAATTTAGTTGAATGGGTGTTTTTATAGTATTGAAAGAAAATGAACGATTGTAGCCATTTCAGAAAAACATCTTCGTGGCATAGAAGCAGAATGTTTGTGAAAGAGGAGTCACGACTAATCGGATTTCCTTCTTGTGATAGCATCAAATATTCTTAGTTTTTAGGTTCGCATCCAACTATGTAAAAAAAAATATATATATAATCCATGTTGGATGGATTTGGAATTTATGCACTGTTAGCGGTTGTACAGGCGATGCACTTTTTTCCGGATCAAGACAAAGTGTAAGAGATGAGACTATTTTGGTGGCATTCACAAAGTAGAGATCGCAGATCGGAATTCAAGATATTGGTTATGGAAGATTTTGCTGCTTTGAATAATTGCGAAATACAAGATTTAGTGAATTAAGAAGGGAAATGGAGTGTACTGTAATAGCAAAACTAGGAATGGATTTTGAGGTGCAGGAAGAAGAGTACAGATCCCTGGAGTTCTCCAGCATTGGGGAAATCTTAGAGAAAACCATCACCACGACACATAATGAAATGCTAGAAGGGAGGTCGATTGCTTTGTTCGTGATTTCAATCAATACAATACTCCTTTTAAGAATAACTTACTGATTGCAGAGCTAATGAAGAACATAATGTAATTTTATGTATTCGGAATTAGTTGAAAAATACATTAACTTAATGGCCTCAGTTGAATCTTACATATCGAACACTTAAGTGGATAAACCCATTTTCGCTTTCTTTACCAAAGGTAGCGAAATGTGCCTTGTAACCAGAAGGGTGTCAAATAAGGCAGCTAAATGAGGAATACTGTTTAAGACGCTAGAAAATCATGATAAATGATCATTTAGAATTACACATTTAAGAATACTACTACATTTTCCCGAATATTAATCTTGTCACGTATATAGTGGTACTCCGTGTGTGTTTTCGCATTACCCATTCACCTGTTCATTGGACATCATGCTGTATGGTCACTAAGATGCTCGGTGATGTGCCACACCAGTCTTCACCATGTGGTCATCATGTATGCTTTTCTGGAGGCTTCAATTCTCTGAAGATCAGTCACACCATCCATCCATCTCATTGATAGTTTACCCTTTCCTCTTTTCCAGGAACTTTATTTTCTATTACTGTTTTGGGAAGTCCTCCTTCCACCATTAGATGTGCGCAAAGTATTTCAACTTTCTTCTGCCAATATTCTTAAGGAGCCTTAAAGTTCTACCTGCCCTTTCTAGCGCGATATCCTTCTGTAATACCGCCACATCTCAAAAGCAGCTATCCTTTACCAATCAGACTTCTTTAGGTTCCAGTTCTGGCATCCATAAGTCTCTGTTGGAAAAACAGCTGCATCCAAAATTCTCAACTTTGTTCCCGTGGAGATAGATCCATTCTTTCGGATTTTAGAACAAGTTTCTGGTTGTTGTTTTAGCCATTCTACTTCTGAACAGCAATTCTCTACATTAATTAATGGATCCCAGGTACTCGAACTTGCTAACTTCTTCAGTTCCTTCTCCATTAAGGTACACTAGTTTCTCAGGAGTTTCCCTGTCTGTATTTCCTTTGGAAATCATAATCTTTGCTTCATAGGATTGAGCTGAAGTCATCTGTTCTTATTGGTCTCATTAACTTTAAGAATTTGTCCGAGTTCTATCATTACAAAGGAGTACTGTATGATAGCATCACCACCAACAGATGAATAACATCACAAAATCTGATATTTACCATCAGCACCTAAAAGCAAATCAAAATATCATTGTTTATTAAATGAGCATTTATTATGAACAGAAAATCATGGATCAGCTGGTGTCAAAGTGGAATTACGTACAGAGGAACTTTTTACTTCGTATTACTCATCAGTAAATCGACTAATTATTCTGGTTGTTGCACGCAATAAACTATAGCATTTAATTTCTGCTTCGATTTGTCATGCGCTCAAAAAATGCTCGCTTTCCAAAATTATTTATAACATGAAAATTGAAACAATGACTTCATTGTTTCACTTTTCACCTGCAAGTCGAATTTTTCTGAACTGTTGCAGATGTTTTATTTGGAAGTTGCCGACACGAAATGAGAGAAATGGAAAATACACGTAGCAGTAGTGAGTAGTTAGTTTTAACTATCTAGTTTTGTGATAACGAGCAAAAGTCGGATTTCTTACGGTGTTTATGTTAAAGAAGCTCTAGGAAACGGTTCCATTTCATTACAGCATCGTACAACAAGCCTTGTTTGTTACCTTAGCAACCGTTCCCATTCAGTGCTTGTAATCTGCCGGTGCAATCAGTAGTTGAACGTGCGCGAGGATGTTAGTCTGTTATGACACTTGTAGCCACGAAAACATCGTGATTCCTTTTACTTCAGCCGTCGTAAACTTTCTATTTCTTGCTCGTTACCATTGAAATTATCTCGCTTGCAGTGGCGACACGAGAAAAATGGATTCAATCACTTTCCCTCGCTTGCGAGTGACCCTACGAGCAAACCTGTTACGTGTTGCGCTGAAAGCTGGCCGTTGTCATAGTAACAGGTGGTGGGATCTTGAAAGAAGAAAGGGAGGTAAATAGTAATATGATTCTCGCTGCATGCACACACACACAAAAAAGTTTCGGATGATAAAAAGTTTGGGATCACTCGTCGCGGTGTTCGGAGCTGTGCAAATTGAGACATCAAGGGGATGGGAACTGAAAGGCTCTCTCTTTTCGTTTTGCGGTTTTTTTAACCCTTCGATGCGCTTTTATTTTTCTAATAAGCAATTAAGCCTAATTCTTTTGTGATTTCTTTCTCTCTTTTTAACCAGAAATATTCTTTAGTCTCATCACTGAAAAAAAAAAAAACGCCATTAATTAATTTTGTTAACGCATGTTAAGATCAACAGTCAAGTCCAGTCGCCGATCTACTCCCTGAAAGTGAAAAAGCAAAAGGTAGGATGAATATTTAAATCTCGCATTTGCTTGTTGAGCGCAGGTTCTTCATTGAGTATTAGGGCATCGTTATTTTAAGTCATAAGTTGAAGGATCTGTGTTGTTATTAAACTGAAAATCATATTTTCGTAAGTCTTAATTAAAATATGGTTTCAATTAATGTTTAATTATATTATGTTCATTGCTCAGAGAACAAAAAACTTCCTTCACCTTTCTTTTCGACAGGAAAAAGTCACAGTAATTGTACATATTTTTTTTAAAAAAAAGGTAATTAGATATCAATAACACGAACAATGCGTGCCTTGGAACCATCAAAAGTAATCAAAGTAATAAAAGATACAAACCTTCAGCATGAGATATCTTTCTATTGTTCCACTTTAACGAACTGTACCTAAAAACCCTTACTTTTTGCCAACTTGAAGCATTTTAGATTCTTTTCTTCATCTCTAATCTAAATAAAATAATGATTATTGATGGAGTATTTATTTTCTTAGCATCTCGTAATATGACAGAAATCTGATTAATCCGTATAACAGGGTAGATATTAATGATGCTTATTTGGATAAGAATGTTTAGGATTACACAGTCTGGAGAAGGATTGCGGGTAACTTAAAAAGAAGTTGTAAACGATATATTTAAAATATAAACGATAAGTTTATATTTTAAATAACTAATGTTCTGGGCAACCATTTTTAACTTGATTTATTGTTGATTTAAGTGGAAATACAGTTCACATAACTTTTTTGCACTCGTACCCACCTCAGCAAGTGTTTTAACAACTTAAAGGAAATTGCTGATGTTTAAATATGGATCCTAACTTATAAAAGACGATTCACCGGATCGTCAGTGCCAATAGAGTCTAATCTGTTCGAAATACCAAAGAATTTAGAACAGATTACACTTGATTGATCTTCACTTTTTTATGTGATTCCTGCCCACGAAAGGTTTATTTGTAAACCTATAGTACATTTGTGCCATGGGTGAAATCAGGCTTTTTTTAAATTGATTTTATGTATTTTTGTGCATTTCTTAAATTTATTTTTATATGGTCCGAAAAACCTGCTCTGGACACCAAACCTGCAACTTTTTGAAGCCAATTCAAGCCTTTCATAAGCGGGAAGATGATCTCACAGCGGGTAATGAAGTTCATCTCCCACCTAATCACAAACATCCATCCACACAATGGTATTTGATTGGGAAGCCTGTTGATTGGGAAAGAAGATACGCGAACTACTCGACCTACCAGGATGATACTTATGTTCCACACAACAAGTTCGAAAGCTAAGAAAAACCGAAGAATCTCCTAACCGAATACTTGGTTGAGAAATAAGACTGGAATATTTCTGTTTTGAATAGCCACTCGACTGTTCTAGAGTGAAAGAGGTCACAGTGAACAATAGTATAAATCGAAAGAAAAGATGAGAAAATACGAGCTGAAATCAGAGAATCAATCCGTGCACGGAGGAGGTGGAGATTCAATGACATTGAGCAAATTGCAACCCCTCGAACAAAATAAAACAATGAAATACAAAGTTAGGTGGAATGAAAAATGACTCCAATCCACTAGTAAGTTTTCCCTAGACACGTTGTATAAGGATGTAATTTCTTTTTGTTAAGCGACTCAAACACACTCTGGGTTCGTGTTACAAGCTGTTGCTTTTCACTCAGGTGATGTAATTGTTCTATTACAGTTTTGATATCATCCTGTTATGGGTAATTATTTTGTGTCTGTAATGTGTAACATTATTCACTGGTATATTACTGACTTTTGTTTGAAAATTATGGCGTCTACTTTGTTAGTTATTTTTACTCCATTTATAATATAATTTTATATTCTCCTGTTTTAAATATTTTATAATCAGACCTTGTTCGTCCACTTTCTAGTCTTGATGATTTTCTGTCAAAGTAATCTGCTTGCATCTTTCTCCAATATTTTTGTAAGACTACAAAATCTGCCATTTCAAAACCCCCTTTCTCTAATATATCCTACTTAAATGCATAAACGTGAATACTCCAAGATGGTTATCTAGAACACTTGCATATTTTCACTGAATCTCAAAGGAAAAACAAAGGAAAAGTGGCCTGTCAGATCAATTGATTTTATTCAATACCAGACTGGCAAAGAGTAAAGTGGCCAAGCAAAGATACTGACAGAAAACGAAAGTAAATGGAACAAACAGTGAACACAAGTCGTATTCATTAGTTCGACTATCCCCGGAGACATCGGCTTACGTGTATCACTCTACACCTGCGTCACTGTCGCCTTGGTGTTCACGAGTCATTTGTTAGAAACAGAGCTCCCTCCCCCACCCTTTCTTACATTGTACCGCTACCACAGAGAGATAGGAAGAAGAAAAAAAAAGAGAGCAGTCAGAGTAGGGAGGAAGAAGAAAATGATAAAACCGACGACTCATTTCTTATCACCATGGAGATTGTTTACTTCTTTCCAGATACTCTTAGGTATTGTCACTGCCAAGATGGAATTGATACAAATGTAATCTGCTTCGATATCTAGTGATGAACCCCAAGAAATTTGTATTCTTACTTTTTCTTTCTTTCATCGGGTCATTCGATGAATGAAAAGAAAGGAGAAAAACTTTTTAGGATTTTTATTGGCTCGAGATATGCCATCAAACAAGTCGTCATACGAGCTCGGAGTTTTTTTCTTGGTACTTCTATAATGTTAAAATGCGGCTCTGGAAAGAGAAAGTAACATTTGTAAGGAACAAAAATATCCCGTGAAGATAGTAACTGGTTTTCTGGGACATGATCTGAGAGACAGGGAAGATTTCTTTTCAGTTCCAGTCATCCATGTGAAATGGAGAAATAACGGCTGCTGTGAATGGAGTTCTCCAATATCCACATACAGTTTGGTTTCCACTTCAACTTACCAATTCTATTACACGCTTCTATTATTTCCCAAAGAAAACGTTTCGGGAGTGTCAAAATCAACTTTTTTTTTTTATAGTTTTCTAGCAAATTGATTGGAGCTGTGGTGTTGTTTATCTTGTGTGTACGTGTTAGAAAGAATGATTTTGATTTTTTTAAGTCATTTTATCATTCATGTTATTGACACTCACGAATATTCTGTTTTGTGATGATTTTCACGCCGGTGCGTTTTTACTCAGTGATTGAAACATATATTTTTAATACGAAGTCGGATATCGATTTAGAAGAACTTAAAGATAGTTTGTGGTTTAGTTTTAAAAGGCATTTTGAGAATCTGTTTGGATTCATAAGTAATTTTACCGCCACGATGTATTTTTCTAGTTTATTTAACTGACATCTGTTATGACCTCATTGAAAAAATAAGCAGTTGTAAAAGACAGAAGAAATTACAACTTCATTAAGCGCGTAAGATATTCGACGTCTTGCTTTACGACCTTAGCTCCCGTTGCAGCACTCAGCAACAATTTCTTAATGAGGCCAAAATGTGCAAACATTTTTATGTGTATTCGGGAATGCACAGGTTTATGAGTGCAGATTATTTCTTGGAACCACATCTTCGGATTTAATTATAAAGTAAAACTAAGGATTTTGACTGTCTTGTGTAGACGTTATTCTCACTGACTTTATAATATTCTTTGTGTGAGGTTTTGTGATTATTTGCAATTTAAACGCAGTGAATTGGTAAGTTTTTTTTTTAATACTAAATGCTATATTTTCTACTGTGTAATCTAGGGCAATAGAAAAGTGGTGGAAATATGACTTAAGTATCTTAAATGTTATGGCTTTACGTCTTTAAAATATAATAAATAAAACTTCACTTCAGACACAGACTGTAATATTTATTTATTTTTTTACTCTAAAATATCGTAAGCAGTAACAGATATCAGAGTAGCATCGCAACAATTTAAACTTAGAAATCATAAAGGAAATAGTGAAAAATTTTAATCATATCTATCTAGGATTATTTTATATCATAAAGTTAATGCGAATTGCAATCTGTGTTTACTTATAGATTGAATTAAAATTTCTTCTGCATCCTAAATGGAGTCCTGTGATTTTTTGCAGACGATTCTTGCAGTGTTATATCTTTATGGGATTTAGTGAAAATTCTTTAAGAAGGGGTTATTTTTATATAATTATTGTTCTGGTGATGACTAAGAAAATAGATATTATTGCATTATAAGATTTATGTATAAAATATTATGAATGCTACTTGAGAGGAAGGTAAGAGGAAGTTGGCAACAAGTTTAAAGCGAATATTAAAACGATTAACGGCTAAAGAAATATAAAACTTATTTAGTAAATAATTTCATTGAATAAGTTAAAATCATACACTGGATTGCATGCACGCTTCCAGTTTGAAATTACAGTAAGAATTGAAATTTCAGTTCAATAATAATAAACTCCTTGAGATTCTTCATTAATATATTTGTTATAGATATGGAGAATTACGCTTTCAGTTTATTTTTAGGTAGGTATGGATCTCGTTGTAATTCCTGGACCTTATTGGGTGTTTAGCTTTCGATATAAACACGTAAGCAGACAGCCCAAACTATTAATGCTGTATTTTATATTCGCACCTCTGACCGACAAATGTCAGTACTCCAGAGACATCGCACGATATTAGCAATACGTTGCATTTATTGCTGGTATTCGAAGCGGGAGAGCGTGTACCATTCTGTTCGTCCAAAGCAATTTGGAATTGTTTGCGAATGCTTCAAGCAATGTCGAGAAAGAACACGTGTTGATAGAGGGAGTAGCTTTGCGGTGTTGGAATGCGAAATATAAGTTATCTACGTCTTGGAGACTGCAAGGTTTGATGGGAGAAAGAAGATAAGACTGTATAAGCTGCACAACACTGGCAACTTCTTAGAATCGTCTGCACACATAAATACTTGAAAAATATGTTCACCATGATAGATCATACCAAATGTCATCGTAAGAATGATTTTAATTGAGCAGTTGAGAACAGACTGCAAATGTATGGGAAAATAACTTTGTTGGTGCTATGAAGAAGATGAAATGATTCATTTTGAATTTCTAGTGGAGGAGGTTTCGCCTAGAAGACACCTTTGAGAATCTGCCATAAGAGCGACAAGATGATCAGAAAGACCCGCGTTTGAGTTCTTTTAATGACGCAAGGAACTTCTTGGTCTTTTAAACTAAAGCCAAATTAGCCAGTTTCAGAAGGAGTTAAAATGATTGTTCACCAGCAAAACAAACAGACATTTACAGCACTATTTTTGTGACTGAAGCTATCACAACAGTTTATAAATTAAAAATCTCTCGTAGCAATCATTATTGCGGATAATTTTCATGTCTTTAAGCAATTCCAATAATGTAAGCTGTAGATAATTTTAAAATTTCTTGAATAATTTTTGGATTTTGCTAATGGAAGACAAAGATTTCAAAAATTAGAAGCATCCTGGTAGTGCATCATATAACGAGCTGTGCACGAGAAAATTACCTTTAGGGGATAAAGCGACTTTTAAGTCGTAGTTGAGATACTCATCTAGTCTAGTTGAGGCTTACCGTCGGCAATTCTGTTTAAAAATTCCATTTGCCTCTAACGCAGATTTCTCTTCCGATTTTATTGTTCATCCGTTATTATTAAAATGAATAAATCTCAGTGGTAAAATGAACATGAATGTTTGATTTAAAGAATGCATATTTTAATAATGTTAAATTATTAACTTAACTTCCGCGGAAGTTGCAACATTATCTTCCAATCAGCCATAACACTATACGCTTGAGTTAGGCTATTCCTACAGTAATCGGCAGCGTATGACCATAGTGACCTCTAGCGTAGAAAAATGATTACTACTTCCATAAACTGCTAACACAAATCCTGAACTTGAAGAAGAAATCCAAATCTTTCTTCTTTACATTAAAATTAATAAATTAAAGAATGTCTGTGTGATGCATTTCATAAACGATATTTTGGCCTTGAACCCAAGGGCTGAAGCATCAACTGATGCATATGAGAAGCATCGACTATTGCAGCTGATGCATATGAAAATTAAGTTAATAAATACTGTGAAAGGAGATAAATAATCTTCTTTGTATTCATTTTATATGTATATCCATAGACTTGAAAATCAGGAATATCTATCTTGCCTAATTAGCTTAATGTAAGGTAATTGGTTTAGGGTATTTGAATTTTCTCGTCATCCATAGTTGAATTCCAATGATTCAGCAGCTTTTCATATAATTTTCAACTATTTCCACACTCCAACTGCGCACTGAATATTTTATGAGTTGTCCGCCATTCCTTCGGTGCACCATCGGCTCAGGAGTTTTTTCTAATTCACTCCTTCCCTCTGTACTCATTTCCCCTCTCATCAAGCCCCAAATTAAAAGAAATAGGGGTTCTCGCGAATCTAAATGTGAAGCTAAGCTAACCGTTAGAGACATGGAAAGCGGGACAGAGAGAAGGAAGGCGAACAACGGGGAAAACATTTCCGTGTTATCCAAGGAGGTCATCCGGTAGAGTAACCTTCTCCGTCTGCGTTTGACACAATGAGGTATGTTCTGTTTATGGTCGAGTGCACGTGCTATGCAGTCGTGGCTGACCACGCTTGCGGTATTGACCCCATGCTTCAACTGCTCCAGTGGCGAAGGCAGCAGCTGCATTCGAGCACCAAGAACTGGTCGACGTGTGTTGCCGTTTTTTCTTTTCCGATTTTTTTAGGACATCTCTTGTTGTCTTTGTTTACGATAGAGACATGAAACGCGGCTGGCATGATGCAAAGTAGAGCGACAGAGGGGGGGGGGGGGGTAGGCCCACCGTTTTCTCTTTCGTATATTCCATCGGCACTCGACGATAAACGGTTTGTAAATGTGGATTGCATGCATTGAGGCTCTCTCTTCACATATAATAGAAAATATTCGCTATTTTCAGCCCAAATAAACAGAATAATTAAAGTAGTAAGTCTTTATTAACCGATGGATATCAAATAAGGTATATAAGATTGGCCTTTCAATTTACGATGCTAGAAAATAATGCAAAGTCAATGCTTTTATTATAATTATACAAAATAATGTTACTGAATAATATAGCGAATCAATAAGTATTATTGATTTATCCCAACATTCCCTTAATACCGAAATATAAACTCAACAAATTCGTTTTATTTACTAATATTTTCTGGTGGCTTCCTTTATGTGCTTTCCATGAATCTCCAGAAATTTAAACGGTTATTAATAGAGTTCATCTGAAATCTGAATACATTACATGGAATGAAGAGTAGCATCAGTCTATGAACTTTTCAGCTGGGGACAAAAAAAAAAAAAAAAAAAAAAAAACGACGCCTTTGCATTTAATTTAGCAAACAAATGTATTCACTACATCATCGCAGGCGCTACAGTAGAAACGAAAAAAAGAACCATTGTTTATTTTTCAGTCACCATTTAACAAAGTTTTAGAGCATCATGTACTGACGTGTGCACGTGTCTATCGTTAATTTTGCGAGACACCGTTTGTCTCTGGAGTAGCGCACAACTGGAAGTGACGTGCACTGACGTGGCAGTCAGCTGTGAGTGAAAGTGCGCTAGGCATTGTAAGCTTAACAGAGAAATTTATCTACGTACGTGCCATACAAAACGCGGATGTGTTGATTTGAAATAATGTACTACTTGAATATCGATTTACAGATTATAGCAGAATTAAAAGTAAACATATTTTCCCTCTGCTTTCTCGTTTTGTAAGTGATAAACTATTTTACTTTTCATCCATTAGTGAGCGAATCTTGAAATTTGTATAATGGCAAACACTTTAAACACATACGTTTTTGTGAAACTGATCCTATACAAGATTACAAAGTCTCTTCAGGCAATCTTGAGGTGTCTTTAACAGCACATTTTACGGATTTTAGGGAAATCTGTTGTGCGTATTTCATCATGCTTTACAAGAGTAACTCGAGTTGGGAATTCATTTCAAAATATAATGCAGCGAAGAGAAAAGAATGCAATCAAAGAGAGAGCACAGTGGAGAATGAGAAATGAGGCCTGTCTGATCATGAATAATGTAATTCTTATTTGGTAAACATGGAATAAAATCATATTTTATAAAATGCATGGGGGGAAACCTATGTTATCTTTTGAAAAATTAGGATACAGGAACAGGAGGATTAATACAATCCTTAGATTTAGATAGTACATAATGTGATTTTGGATAATTTCTGTCATTGAGTCTCCTTAGACGTTTTTTTTTTTTTATAATTGTCTCAATTTTATGCCTTGTTCCTAAAAGATGAGCATCTCCTGCTGTGAGACGTTTATAGCTGCGGGGATTTGCACTTGATCGATGACAGCAGATTATCGTTACATCATGTCAATTAGTCGTAATGTTACCGTGGGAACTCATCACACCAAAGTCGTTGACTTACTGCTGTTGTAGAACGAATCTTTTGGTCTTGTGGTCTGTTTACTTTACTTGTAAAAGGCGCGTTCCGGTGAGATTTTTCGCTTGATCTTTTACGGAGTTGCCTTTTCAACCTGCAAGGTAATTTAGTCCGTTTTGCAGGTAAGTGCTGAAACATAGCACGTGTATGCGAGCGAGCGAGCGCGCACACACACACACAGAAGACCAGACGCTTGAAGTAGTGTATGTGAGTAATGATCAACTTAATTGGGGTTTCAGCATGCGTGCCGTTAGGGATGAGATGGCGACCCCTTTCTATCAACATAATTAATGGCCAAAAGTGTTAAGATAGTTCGCAGACATTTTGCCCGTCAAGGATATCATGAGAAAGAAGTTGGTTGTATAAGGAGGTGGGGGAGGGTGATGCCGTTCAGGAAATGCTTCAGACTATTTAACTTTAAGGAATGGAATTCTCTGTTGAATTACCTGCGTGGTGCCACTTCAGTGGAGGGTAAGGTTCCTGATAATTGCTTAGGCAAGTCACGTGACCGCCATTCGAGTATATGAATTACCTAACGAAGATCGTGATTCCTTAATGCTCATGAGCGTCCTTCAGATAAATATTTTGCGTCAAGGGAAGGCGGACTGTAGCAGATGTTATAGAAGGCGGAAAAACAGGTGCCGAAGTTGCTTCGGGGATGATGACACACGCACGCTCTTTCCGTTATTATACCGGAATATCTCTATCGCTGTGGTTCACCTATGAATGGACTCTTTATAAAGTGGTCACGTTCATATTTTGCTTTTCGAAGAATTCATTTTTTTCTTTACTCTGGTGATCCTAAACGTGTATTAAGTTAGTAATATTATTACATGAATAACAAGAATTTAAATGCTTTTAAACTCGACACATTGAGGTCTGTTCGCCAGGACTACCGGCTAGCTTGTAAAAAAAAACTTCAGTAGTGTAGGAGGAATATCTTGATATTCTGTCGCAGTATTTTTGCAAATAATATTGTGAAAGCAGTATCTCAAAATTGTTTCTTTGATAAGTGCAAATGCATTATTTACGTTATGCAGAATATGAGAATTTAACGAAAAGAAAACTTAGCTGAGTTAGAAGTTGAATTCTGAAATAATTATTCGCTTTCAAACTATAGTTAAAGTAACTGAGAATCCACTTTTTGCCGCGTATAGCATCCTTGTAATTCTAAATGATGCGATCTTGTATGCTGGTGATGACTCAGAAGGGCAAAAGCAGCGGCATTGGTTCAACTTTACCAACCAAGCAAGCAAAGCTCAGCACACCGTTTAGTTAGATTGAGCTCATGATTTATTAACGATATAATTCTCTTCATTAGTGCGATATATCACCGCTGGCCACAACGAAGAAATATTGTAGATCATTACTAATTAGGTCTTAATAAGTGAATAAATAATTAAAATTGGATTAGCCAAGAAACCACACCCTGTAATCAAGAGTGCTAGTAACAACTCATCGAGGATGCCCGAACCAAAAAGATAATCAAACACCAGCACTGATGTGGCTCTTTTTATAATTCTAACTGTCAAGTGATAAATTTCATTTTGTGCGACATATTTTATTTATCGTAAGAAATAAGGTTTGGTTCTCATTATTCATCTTAGAATATGTTTACTTTGAAAACCTATAATTTTCTTAGGTTCTGTTTTAACGTGATCCAAAAGAAAGAGCTAGTATGGATCACGTTAAAACAGAACGTGATCCAAAAGAAAGAGCTAGTATGAAAATTCATATGAAAACATGAATTTACATGTTAATTAGGAAAAGATTATAATATAACAAAAACTCTACAAGTTTCCAGTTGAAAAACAAAATCATTATTATTTAAATTAGATATCCCAGACTAGCGAATTGTATAATCATACCATTGCAATATCGGTCCTACATCAACGTATTCCACTCGCTTACCACTCCATATAAAAATTTCATGGATTGAATCACTACACATTTATACAGTTTCCAGAGTGTCTTCATCCTGTATCTTTATTTATTGTTATAAATATCGCTTTATATATCAATTCAAAAAGAGTAATTGGAAGCTTGCAAGTTAAAAAAGAAAGTGAGCCACAACATAAATACTGTGTGACGTAGCTGCAGTATTTATCATTTTTTTATTTCCTTCTCGAGTGAATCAAAATGTACTTCCATTTCACAGTCGGAGGGGTAAAGTAGCTCTTTATATTTGTTATGCAAGTATCTTTAATGGTGTGTGTGTGGCCAACACCTGCAAATGTTTCCTGCTGGTTTGTGGCAGTATTGAGAGGATTAAAGTATATTTATGGAGTAAGTCGACTGCACGGTTTGATACCGACAAAGTTAGAAGTTCCGTAATCTCATTTCAAGATTATTTTTGTTCAAGAAAATCCCAGGTTGCTCAACGATATTGCAGTAACATCTGGGTCGCACTTATTATTCACATTGCTGGGCACCACTGGCTGCAAAACTGTTCGCGGCTTGCGCCTTACAATGAAAAATCGTTCTCCTCTTCTAAATGGCAAGAAGCCACGTTTCCAAGTCACGAGCTGTGCAGGCACGTGACCATTATTTCTTTAGAATCAACATTTGCAGTGGCGGTTGGAATTAACTGTTGCATCTGTCATTTTGGTATGGTTGAGTTCATTGCATTCTCGTGTTTGCATTATTTACCAACTTTGTTCGATGACGTGACTTAGGAGATAAATTGCCCCATTTATAATTTTCTTTTTCAGGTTAGGTGAAGCGTGTGTGTGTTGCGAACGCGATGTGCTCGAGGCCCTGCTTCCCGTAAAACGGATATTGGAAAAATATATCAAGCATTTAATATTAAATAAAAGTGTAAAATATTGGCTGGTTGATCTGTATGAGATCTTGGCCGTGCTTTACGCATTGTCAAGAACAAGCCATAAAATAGTGAAAAGTGTTTTGGTGCAGATAACTTTGTATCGTCTTACTTTTCGGTAGTTGGGAACTTTTTAAAAGTTATCGTGCGAAATCCTACTTGGAATATATTTCTTGTCATCCATTTCTTTCCGGCACATAAATCTCATATGGAAAGAAAATAAAAGAGTGTCTTCTTATGGTTTCTACAACAAATACAGTACTGTTACTGAAGTAAATTAATTAAGAATAGTTAAATGCATCTCTGTTATCGGATGACTTTGAAGGATCACACCGTTTTAAAGAAGGCTGGTTGTGAATTTAAAAAGACAGAAAATTCCGATTTTGAAATGTTCCGAGTGCTACATTAATTCAATGTAATTGTTTTACGATTTGGGTCTTTTAATTATTCGAATATGAGGAATGGATATCACATTGTAAATTACCCACATTGTACTGTACTCGCTATTTGAATTTCGCTACGAAATCTACGAAAATTTACAAACCACTTGGTTAATGTGATGCGCTTTCTTAAGCTATAAATACAGAATATTTTTATTTTGTAAGAATGATTTCTATGCTTTATTAAGCAAGGTGAAACAAAAAATAACGAAATTAATTTGTAACATTAGCTAAGGCCAGAAAAAAAATAGTAATCATAACAATGATAACTGCGATGGTAGCAGAGGACGAGAGTTTGATCACCATATATTTCAATAGTTAACAATTATATTACAGTTAGATGCTTCCGAATCCCTATCTGCTCGGTCTCGTCAATGGCTGGGAAAAAATTAGGGTCGTGAATAATAAAGAATCTCCTTCCTATATAAAATTAGGGTAATAAAAATCGAGAAGCAAGAGTTCATTGTATTCAAGAATTAAAAAGTGGAACAGAAATTGAATGTCTGACTGAAAATATAGAACACTTCTTGGAAAAACAGCTACTGAGCTCCTATTTAGCGTACCAACTGTTCCGGAATCTATTCTCACATTTAAAGAATGAATCTTGGAAATTTCTGATCGTTTACACAAAAGAAAACATGTTTCTCAACGCGAAGGATACAACAGTGATTTGACAGAATGCGTTCAGATTTTTACGAGTATGTTAATGAAATCAGTTTCGTAGAGCAATTTAAAAAGTTTTTTGAAGGAAGAGGGGAAATCAACAATTACAAGAAGTTGCTTTTAAGGAGACTGATCGTTATCGGAGATATAAAGGGTTTCACCGGCGTGCTGTTCACTTAGGGCGATTACTTAGAAAAAAAACCTCAGCCAAGTTTCCAATAATTAAGATATGCTTTATCCACGGCAGTTTAAAAGATCTCAGCTAGAAGAAACATTAGTCTCTTTCTCATGCCTTGTTTCCTCATGCAGTCCATCTATCGAGATCTGTTGACGGTAGCATTGTGAAGATGGAGGTGCCTGCATCATTTCCTGTGCTACGGCAAACTCTTGTGTTTGATGTTTTCTTGGAGCTGACTTGTCATTTCCCGCAGTCTGGCAGATGGTGCGTACAGAGTTTATTCGTTCCCCGTACATCCGCCTGGCGATCCGCATTTTGAGATTTTCAAACTTTCCAACCTTACCTTTTTACGCTTGAAAAACTCTCGAAGACGAAAAGTGAAACCTTTAAAAGCAAACAGAAGAAAAACAATATTGATTTGCAGAGATACAGCGGGTTGTTTTCAATGTTTAAGAGTACAGTAAATAAATGCAAGCATTGGTTAGTCCAGCGTTTTCTTGGACTTATTTTTCTTTTAGACTCTGGTTGAATTTATACGGGTGTGTTGGAGAGAGGATATAGAGCGCAGAGATACAAATCGAAAATCCCGAATGGTTAAGAGTTCCCTATATGTTTTGTAGATAGATTCGAAGATCGGCATTGCTAGCGATGATGGATTAAATATTCTAGCAATGATAAATATTTTCTCTTTTATTTTGCTTTACTAACCAACCTGCAGAAAAGAGTACACTAGTATGCAAAAGTACTCCCATATGACCTGAATGTTCTACTAAAAGATTAACGAGGAAACATGGCCTGTATTAAACCTATTTGTGTTTCTTTGCTTTTTCTTTTTTGTTTTGTTTTCTTTTATATTTTGATCTTTAGAAATATCCTGGAAATATGCCTGTTTGAAATATATATCCATTAAAGTTATTCAGTTTTTACAACAAATTATGTACGGAATATTATTTCACTGATTGACTAGGTTCCTTAATTTAAAAGAGAAAAGATTTGTTTCTGATCATCTTTGGATTGAGAAAAATGAATTTAAACTTGACCACAAAATGATTCATCAAATGTAGAGTTAAATTTGGATTGATATATTTATTATGGGAAGAATAAGAATATTGAATCTAGGAAATAAAATGAAATATTAAAAACAGTTAAACCAAAAAACACAACGGCTGTTTAAATAAGACCATAAACATTATATCTTTAAAACATCTCAGATTAATTATTTACGCTTAAATAAAGTTAGATGTTTATTTCGAACTTATTAGTACTTAAAGGATTGTAAGATAATAATGAAACATTCAATTAAAAATTAGAATTCATAGATCAATATTACTTATTTATAGCTTATCTTCCAGCTATGTCTATAGCAATAAAATATATACTGTTATATAAATTAAGACGATATTAAATCCAACATCATTTCTAAGCCGAATACAGAAACTATAAAAGCTTCTTCCGAAAATTGACCAGAGGCTTACGGGAATACACCGCCACCATACTACGAGTTGCCCTAGCCCAGTAGTGGCGAACCTTTTTATGTGCGCGTGCCAAAAATTTACCAATCGAGTTGCTGTGAAGTGCCGGGCAGTTTTTAATAGGGGAAAAATTAATAGAAAATTAATCTAAGTTTATTTATTTATTTTATAAATTTATAATATATACATTTATTTATAATATTTTATAAATAATTATAATTTTATAAAAATTATAATTTTATAAATAATAGTTTATTTATAATATTTATTTATATGTAAATTTATTTAAAATAAAGAGCCAAGAGGCTTCAATTCGTTGACGTAAAAATTATTTAAATTAAGGGGATATTAAATCCCACATTATTTCAAAGCCGAATAAGAAACTCAAAGATAGAAATCTAATATAAGAGTTTCATGCCAAATATAGAAACTATATAAAGGTCGGCGAGTCCAAGCGTAAGTCAACACCTGGCATTGCACTACCAGGTGTTGGCTTACGCTTGGACTCGCCGATCTTTATATATTATTTAAATTAAGGGGATATTAAATCCCACATTGTTTTAAAACCGAATAAGAAACTCAAAGATTGGAATCAGAGTTTCATGCCGATTATATAGTATAATAAACTATAAAAGTATCGGCGATTACTAGCGTGAGCTAATGCAAGTAGTCCAAGTACGTAGTACAAACTCGGGCAACTCGCACTACGTACTAGGACTACTTGCATTAGCTCACGCTAGTAATCGCCGATACTTTTATAGTTTACTATATTATATTCGACATGAAACTCTCTGATTCCAATCTTTGAGTTTCTTATTCGGTTTTAAAACAATGTGGGATTTAATATCCCTTAATTTAAATATAAATTTATAATATTATTCAGTAAAATTGATTATTGTATTACTAAATTGATATTAATGATGCTGGCTTGAAAAAAAAAACAGTAGTGAGAAAAATATTATGCATTGTAACTCACCATCGAAGTTAGCTGAGCAGGGGAAGCAGCAGAAGGATTGTCAACTTCTCGGCGAAACGTTTACTATATTTCTTCGAAAATAACTCGACCTCGCACCCCTGATTTTACTTTACGAAAAAAAAAAACCAAATTAAAAAGTTTTGCATATACCTCGCACACGAAAAATGTTTAAACATGTTCACGTAGAGGCGATAGTTACTCGCTCCCCGCGATTAACAACATACCCTCCCCAACAGCCATTATACTGCAGATGCAAGAAAACAAGTAGTTTTATTGTATCCCTAAATAAGTTAGAGAGCCTTTTGCAGTCTGTGTAATATATTTCTCAACAAATAATGCAATTACAGACAGCTGTAATAAAAACGGCCCTAACTAATGAATCACATGTCCCCTCTCACAGAGACTATACTATATAGCCTCAAGGAAAACCATATGTTGCAGAGGAAACACAGTATCTAACTAAAAACTATTGTCCAAATTTTTCAGTTATATGAAATAAGTGTTTGTTTGATTGCATTTGAAAATGAGAAGTAATGAGCAGTTCCGTTGGAACGATAAACGACACCCCGTCGTGAATGTGTTAAAACTAAGAAATATATAGTGAATGTTGTTATGACCGTTTCAGATGTTAGGGAATTTGGTTGAAGAGAATTAGCATTTTAACTCAACTGTTGGGTTGCCTTTGTCTTTGGTTCGCCATCTATGCCCTAGCCGAACCTAATACGGCGCTCTTAGCGTTCGTGCTTTTCTTATTAGGTTCGGCTAGGGCAACTCGTAGTATGGCGCGGTGTATTCCCGCAAGCTCTCTGGTCAATTTTCACACGAAACTTTTATAGTTTCTGTATTCGGCTTAGAAATGATGTTGGATTTCATATCTGCTTAATTTATATAATTTTGCATCCCCGAAATGAAGCCTTTGGCACTTTATTTTAGTAAATATATGCTGTTCGGAATACGTCACAATATTTTAATATAATATTTCTTCTCAAGTGACACTTCATTAACTACCTTCTTCTTAGTTACCTTTTTAAAATTTTATTCCATAAGAAAATGATGTGAAGTTTGTTTTTGCGTATTTATAAAACATCAAGTCGGTACTGAAACATGATAATCATATTCTCCTTGTTCAAGTTAACTTTATCAAAGGAAAATTTGCAGTTCTGTGAAAAGAGTAATTCTTTTGATGTTTTTAAATGCCTGGTCCCAGTGGGGTTCCTGAAAGACCGTATCTTCTGTTCTTTGTTACGAAATAAGCGTTCCTTGTCGAGTTCAACTTATCTGAGATGTCTGTCAGCAGGCAGTTGCAACAATGACGAATCAAAATGAAATCCTTGACATTTAATTGGAATTAAGCTTTCCTTTTTCTTAAAGAGTATAAATGAAGTTAGAAAATCTACCATTTGATAAGTTAATCCTAAAATTATTTTAAAAATGAAAAGCACACACAGAATATGGCCAACTTTGACCATATTCTATGTGTGAATATGGCCAAAGTGGTTCCAACTTTGGCCAACCAGGCCAGACGTTGGTTCCAACGCAAGAAGTAAGAATTCGGTTATCAATATATTCTCCAAAAGCAGGTCCTTTCACTAAATAAACGAGGTTGAATGAAATGATGCGCACTTCACAATCCTAAGTAGGACAAAAGAAGTCGGATGAAGGTTAGCTATCCAATCTTATAGTGGTGACATGATTTTCTTCTCCTTCTAAAACAGACATTTATTTAACATAAGTCTTGAACATTTGATGTGTATCAAATATATCGTAGTCTTATTTTTTTCGGAAGTAATCCTAACTAATTGCAATTACATTTAAGGGAGAGCTCGAAGTAAGTATTACTTAAAATTACCGTTTTAATTAGTTTAATAATGAACAAGTCTAAGCCTAAATTAAATTTATCTTTCAAAGATTTCACATATTTTTATAATGAAACTACCGTATTCAAAATGTCCTAAAAACTATCAGAGAAATTACAGAAAAACAAAATTTTAAGATAGCTAAAATTAGCTTCGATATATTTGATACATATCAGATGTTCAAGGCATGTAGGACACAACTGCAAGCCTAGTTCTCAGATGGGTGGAGAAGCGCCCTCTGTTTTTGACATTTTGATTAGATTTTTAAAGCATTTTTTATGATCTAATAGAAGTGCATTATAAGCAGAGACTTGCGAAGAAAAATTCTCATGCATAAGAAAAGTCGCTTGTCGTAAAAAAAAAAAGTTCTAAGAAACTTTACTTGGAACAAGCTTAAATTTAAGTCGTTCATAGAAATCTGGAACACAGTCTTTGGAAGTTTAAAAAATGCTTTTTTTTGCGAGTAATGACTTCCAGTTTTATAAAGATGAAAGAAAGGAAGCCGCCAAAGAAAATTCAGGCTGAAGCAAACCGAAAACAAACAAAAAAAAAAAAAAAAAAGGAGCTCGCAACTGCCGTAGTTGTGCACTCTCTTACGGAAGGCCAGTGGCTTTATCTTTCCGGCAGCTCATTATATGGAAGACCTTATGAATCAAATAAATCGTCCGACTCTGCCTCTCTGATTCCTATTAGCCAACCAATCCTCTAGAGATTGCAGCACCCCATCTTCTCTTTCTCTTTCCGCTTATGGCTTTCTTGTGGCCGCATTCTGTCGACGACCTCCTAGAATTTACCGGACCAAGCATGGCTTTCTTTTCTGTAGCTTTCTGGTGGAAGTGTTATGTGAATGCATCAACATGCATTCACATGCCAGCCTACGTGAACTCTCACAAAAGGACTGTTATTTATTATCCTCCTATATCTCGAATTCGTCTTGGCGTTGGAAATGGTTATCAGGACGTGAAGATGCCGAGAAAGTGTAGGTAATAAACATGGATGCTCTCTCTCTCTCTTCAAAATGAACGGAATTTCAATATGGTTGGTTTTGAGCGAGAGAAAAACAAATAGAAATAAGGAAATGCTTATGTAGGGTTTATATTTGTTAATTATTATAATTATGACACAAGTTAGAATTGCGGTCCACGACTGGGATAATGGAAAGAGGAAATATTTTCCTCATAGCTTCATTGCTTAGCTGATGTTAAGTAAGGCTATTGTACTTCATAATACAGTGATTGAATATTATCTCTTTAATCATATTTTATATTTTAGTTATATTTCCATAAGTTTATTTGAGATAATTCACAGCATCTCGTTTTCTTATATAATTATTAGTTATGCATACTTTTCAGATATTCTGATGATCATATATCCTCCCGAAAAGTTGGGAGACTTTCAATGTGCAAACTGGTTAGAAGAATATACGCAAATTAATAGACATAATACTCTGTTAGCTCAGTTGCTTTGGTCGTAATTCTAAACAACAACGAATATGTATTTGTTGTTGTTTAGAAAAATGGAATAATGAAAACTTTTCTTTTAATAAGTAAAATTTGGATATATATAGTGATCAGATGCTGCACCATCTTTATACGCACATATTATCTACATTTCCCAAAAACTGTTATAAATGCGGATTTACTAGTAATTTTTTAGAAACAACACACTATACTTTCAGGTTTGACAAAGGTGAGATACGAGAATTTTATTTTGAGACAAGTGAATTTTCTTTCGTTAAAACTTATTAGTTCACTACTCACGTAGTTGTCATAGTTACTAATTAAAAGATACGTTGAGTTTAAAGAAAATTAAAACCCCAGAGCTAGTTGAAAAGGTCGTTGACATCCTAATTTTATTTTTTATCCTTTGCTGCTCGTAATTGGTTAATAACATTTTCTCTCAAATTGTGATCTCTAACACAAATCCAAGAAGAATGCTTCTGATCTTTTGAAGGTATAAAATCATTACTATGTCTCCCCTTCAATGTTAATATAATTATTTGCTTTCTTTAGAGACTTACGCCATTGTTTTTGTAGCTAGTGATTTGTGTTAACTAAGTTGAGCAGTCGTTTGTTTCTTAATCCTGTAAGCGGTATTCAGAAATTTTATAGTATTTAATTAGTTAGAGATAACGGAGGACGAAGTAGTTTGGGATTTTTTCGGTGAATTTTAGTGTTTCCTAAAATGGGAAGCTGTCTTTCCACACACACGATCTGAAATCTTATCTTAAAAAGCCCTCTGAATCCAACAGTACCGATTTGGTTTTCCAATGACTTCTGTAATTTTATTTAAGCGAATGATAGTACATTTTACTTGATTTCCTTTATTGTGATAGTTAGGAGTGATAAACAGTAGTAATTGCAGCATCCATTATGCATTTTTTTGACATTACCATATTGATATGCAATAAAATATTAACCTGAACTACAGGCATTGAAAACATAATTTTATATATGTGTGTGTGGTCTATCATCATCATCATGTTTTTCAAGGATTGAGGCCTACAATGTCCAACAAAGAAAGGTAACAGAAATGAATCTATGTGTGGTCTATAAGGTATAAGTATTTGTGTACGTAGGAGCGTGCTGACAGGATCATTAGTGTGCGGAGAGTTCTGTAATTGTAACCCCACCCCCACAATTATCCATCTGTATAGTTAAGGAATGTGACTCCCAGGGGTGGATAAAATGTATGAATTTACGTTGCATACCGTGATTTAATTCAAAATATTGGAGTTAACTAAGCTAGCGTGGAATGATTTTCTTTCAGATGATCAAAACTTATTTTTCTCAAGATAGGTGAAGCTGCAGATGTACACGGTATTTCAGGGAGGAATTCCAAAAGTAAAAGAAACTTCTTGGATTAATGACCGATTCTAGAAAAGCTGTCATTTTTCACAATAAAGTAATCGGCTAGGAAAGTTTTTGATGCGCAGGAATGAATATTAGCGACTAGCTTAACCGGAAAACTATTTTGAAATTTAATTTTAAACTTCTTTGGTTTTAAATATTCTAAATTGGTTTTAAAAATTTTAAATATTTAAATCTCCATAAAAATGAACACTAGGAACAATGTTAAAACGCTCCACAATGAGATCATCAAAGAAAGTACTAGAACTCTCACTTCTAGCCAGTAATGAAAGATCCTTTTTACAGATTCAAAGGAGAGCGAGATTATATTATAATTCCAAGTTTCTCCAAAGAAACGATCATCAGCCAATCGAAAAGACCTTTGCGACTCACTCTAGACGCATTTTTATAGAATTAGTCCTACTGGAAGGACTTTATCTGCGAAAACAAAAGGTTGAAGCCGCGTAAAATTTTAAAACGATGACAAAACCAGGTCAGTTCTTTGACATCTTTCATAAGGAACCTGCCACGGACATGTGTTGACAGTTTAGTTTCAGCGAGAGCGGGTTACATAACTCTCCGTCTATTGATTTCGGAGAGATGAAAGGCGCCATGTCAGGAGCAAGCTGTTGTGCCAGTCAATTAGATCAGCTAACCCAAGTTCAGGCTCATATTTAATTAAATCGTCATTTTGTCTTCTCCAGACTTCCCTGACTAAACTTCCACCCTCCAATTGTGTCTACCCCCTTTGCTCGTTCGTCACTTGTGAGTTTGCTGTTGCTTCCCAGCATCGTCATACACGATCAAGCTCGGTTCCAGTGACCGCTCTGTGACAAGACAATAAAAAAAAATTCAATACATTAAATGTGGCTTTTATCCTACAGCGATTTAATTAATTGCTTGCTGAAAAGAACATGTGAAGCCGATGGGAATGTGGTACCTTTAATTATTAAGCCCATTTGTCTGATTTTTCTACCTTTTTTTTGTTAAGTTTGCAGCTAATATTTACTGCTGCTTTTCAACAGAAAATGTTCCTTTAATGGATGCTGAAATTTCCTTCCTAAGAAATAAAGAAAAGCTCAGAAAAGTTTAATTTAATTGGTAACGTTCGAAAAGAAACAAATTGGTTTCTAGCCTCGCAATTTCTTCACCTGAGCACGGTAATAACAGCAGATATTGACAATAATTCAGATTATCTGGCTAGAGAAGTTCCAATTACTTTGGGTGTAAATAATTGAAAGTGTTATTATATACTATTCACAATATTTACATAAAGTAACGTAAGACAAATATGACAAATCTTTTACAACCTTTTTATTTTAAATAAACAATATATTTCTTAATATCGTAATTCTACTTAAGATATTTAGTGAAACATAGTTTTATAGACATTCCACGTAGCTCAGGGGTAGTTAGCAAAAGTATGCATTTCATGATATGCATTGGAAAAAAAAATAAGGAAAGCAACGTGTAACAAATGAAACGATTTAAACTAAACAACAGAAATGGAACAAAGGTTGCCAAATTAGCATACTATTTAGAATCAAAACAGTTTAAATAATTTTAAGTTATTCTGCATAAATATTTTTTGTTGTGCACACGATGAAATTTAAATGAATTTTTATTGTTTAGTTATTAATTAAAAATAGTAGCAACATTGGCAGAATGCAGATGTTACAGCTATCAATTCATAAGTCCACATGAAAAGTGTGTGTTGGCTGTTTATTAATAATGATTTTACAATATGAAATTATGTAATCTTTTAATTAGTATTTTATAATAACTATTCAAATATTTAAATCAAAATATTAAAAAATCAAATGGCTTTTTCCCCTTGCTATTTCAGTTATGAAAAATGTGATATTTTTATAATTTTAACATTTACTAAAACTATACAAACATGCATAAAGAGTAAGAAATACAAAGCAAGTAACAGAAATATACAAAACTATCGACTCTAAACAACAATCTAAATCTGACAGTTCTGCCCATGCGCATGGATTCTTTTCCGTTAAATTGTTAATAATGCGATTTGTCTGAAGATGGAGATTTCAACTAAACATGCAAGTTATTACATACTATTCCATGATCAGTAGTTTAATATATATATATATACCTGAATAACGATAATTTATAGCCTTCCCAATACACACAGCTATATAATATTTCTGCAGTAGGAAATGAATAAATTGACATTGTGGTAAGCTTATCTTTCTGCCAAGCTTCGACATGTTCATTAAATGTTTCAAAAATCATATTAAAATGTATTGAAATAAAACATTAAATCTGATTTAATGATTTCCAAATCAAAATGAAATTAGAATAATGTTACATATATGGAAACAGAACTATCTACATTTCGTTTTTTTCTTCGATGGCTGTGCGTTTATGCATATTCTATCTCTCTGAAAGTCACTGGAGAAATATTTCTTGGAATGTTCTGTGCAGCGATAAATCTTACAAGTGAGATTCTCGTGTTTTGTACTTAGTGGAAAACCGTGTTTTCTGTGAAAAAAAAAAAACGTGTGGATAAACAGTCACGTGTATGCACAAAGGAATGCAATTCTTTGAAAAGCGAAGCCAAGCACTTTAAATAACGCTGCTAGGACTCGGATAAATATTTCCTTCTAGCGGGGTTTGTGAGAAGTATTTTATGATTTTGGTAAACTTGTTATCTATTACCTGGTCTAAAACAATTGCTAGTGATTCAGTTTCAAATATCAACGGATAACATTAAAATTGACTTTCGAACTTATTCATTATGACCAGGGTGAGATGCACCAAGAACAACAATTTTCAGGTTTAAATAGCTGTTTGTGGAAGATCTCTGACGATGACATTTTTTCCTTATTAGATTGTGTTGGAATTTGTAGATCATAGTGGTCTAGATCCATCGAACAAAGTAGAAGATATGTTAAGTGTTGAAAAAAGGAAGTCGCCTTACCTGTTCATCTAGATTAATAATCACACAAAGTTATCAAGTAACAAATTAGTCACATAATAGTGTTCTTATGAAAGTATGGGTCAGAATTGTTGAAACGTGTTGGAAAGTTTTAAGAGACGATGAAGAAGAAATAATGTGGTATTTCGGTTGTAAATTGTTCCTAATAAGTCATACTGACAGACGTATTCAACATGATTATACCTCCGGGATTTTCAGGTTATAACAACTCGACGAGTATGTTTTCTGGTAAAGCCTGTTGAAAATTGACGCCAGTGGCGCTATAGTAGCGACAAACGTTCTGTGGGTTTGTGGTAATCAACTAATATCCATCTCGAATTGTTTATAAAAAAAGTATATTTGTTCTCCTCTCATGTAGCCTGTGTGTACATTAAATACAAGTTATTTCATTTTGATTCTCTTAATTTATCTTTTTTTAATTTTATTTCCCCTCCAGTTTTATCCATACTCTTCCTTCTGTTTTTGTGAAATGTTTGTGTGTGTTTTTTGTCCTAACGTAATATTCATGAAATGAGCAATTGAGTTGTTTGCTTGAATACTTAAATAAAACAGATTTTATATTGGGATTTACCATAGCAAACAGCAAAACAGTTTCTTTGAAGTAACAAAAGTGAACATAAAACTGAGCTATCATATTCTATATACAATATATAAATTGTATAATATCATTGTATGCAGTCATTTGCGACGAAACATATCACGAACAGCACTTCAATTCCTTCCTATTTTCAACAGAAATATTTCATGGGGTTGAAGATATTTACATTTAATAGACATCTATATTTTTTCTTCTACCGACATTTCAAACATCGTAAGAAAGGTGGAAGTAATCCCCAGACACTACAGCCCAAACATACAGAGAATTCACACATATCAAGCCGAGCTTCAGAGAACAAACATTCGACTTTGTAGCCGTCTAGCATTGGCGTTTTGCTAATGACAAGTTATGTTGTTTTCTTTTTGCAGTTTTGTTTTCCTTTGAAATGAGATTGTAAGCCAATGGTAGATAAATACCAATATTGCTAGCATCTTCCTAGGCTTCCTGTCAGCAGTATTCTATTATTGTAACGTCTGTCAGGCAGATCAAAATACACATCGGGATTGTTATTAAATAGGGTAGTTTCATAATATGGCTTTGCGTGCAAACACACACACACGGTTCTCGTATCAAGCCCTGCTGTCTAAATCTTTACCGGAGTAACATTAGCAACGCCGTAGATCTTCATTACTTTCGACGTTTCTCTATCTGGTGTCGGTCCTGTTGTGACGTCATAAATTTCTAAGGAATGAATTTCGAAGAAAGCGCTGGGCCTTAATACCCTACTGGAATTTCCCCTGTTGGCACTTTGGTTGCGATGAAATTAGGGGAGATCCAAAGATTGGGAGTTTTCTCTTTTTTTAAGTTACAGAATTTACTTGTGGATCTGGTCTTCTACTTCATATTCACTCTTCACGCTCGCGCTTGAAGAATGCAGCCGTCCCGTATAACAACACCTAGCTTATAGGAAGATTTCATTTCTTTTGGCCCGTTGTAGCGGAATTAGCACTAGGATAAGCGGAGGGTTCAGCTCCGTGGAATCCAATTTACCTGTACGCAACTTATGGTGCTCAAATACATTAGCCAAGTCTCCCTCACAGCAACAGTGAGGGGAAGAAAGGGCTGAACATCGCATTTGTACAGATTCCTACCGGAGCTTGATGGGAAAACGGGGATTGCTATGCAAAGATCCTCTGCTGAGCCCAGTTTTTATCTTCAGAGTGCAGTGTTTCTTGTTCTAATAAGCATTTTGGCATTTGATTGAATTTATATAAAAAAAAATCTTGTCCATTTTTATGAATAAAGTATGATGGATTTATGCACTAAACACACTTCCTAATTTGGCTTGAAGTAAATGGCTCCTTGTGCTGTAATGTTGAGTTTACATTGTAAAGTTGTGGTTCCTATGATTATTCACCTCCTGGTTAACCTTGAAAATATTCTATATTCGGTCTCTCGATTTAGGAATAGGGTGCGAAGGTCAGTAGAATTTACACCAGTGTGTTTTGAAGTGTGGTTTTATTGAAAAGACAAAAATGGAAGCACCAAAAGCATTTCTCAGACAAAAGAGCATCCTTGATGATAGTGAGTTTATTTCTTGTTCAGAAATGCTCTCTGACTAATTATGATTCTCTTTCCTAATGCTCCTTATACTATTATAGATCTGTTTCTCCTATGTACCCTTCGGCAATTGTAATGCAATGTCTTCTTTTCCTTATGCGGGAGTTCATGGGTCAGTATTTTAATGTGACTGAAATTGGTTTCTGATTCTAAACAAAGTACTCGGAGATCAATGGAAACATATCGGGTCGTGTAATCGAATTTGAATTCATTTTTGATCAGAACTTGGATATGTTGGTTTTCGGTACCGCACTATTAAAGGTTCCTTACTCATGGGATTCAAAAAAAAAAGGTAAAATAAAAACAAATCTGCGTGAATTTAACTGATTATCTAAACAGCAACAAAACAAAAAAAAATTGCGCATTCATTCGTCTACTTTTTGCTATCATAGATGACCTTCAAGTTGGTCTCACAACTGTGATAGAAAAATTCACATCAAAAACACATCCGTCGTTTCTGTTCTTGTTCAAGTGACTTCCACTCACAAACAGATCGGTTTTAAGTACTCGGCCAATTAGGCAGCTGATTGGTGTGGTGGACAAACGACTTCAGTAAACAAGTGGACACTGATCCCTACGTTGAACGGCAACGTACTGTCTTCCAGTTCTGAATTACTAGCTAGCTGGAAAGTTTCAGTGAGCTGCCATTAAGACTCTAACAAGGAAGAGGTTGGTCCTCTCCACCGAATACGATCTGTGCACAGGGGGAATGTAACAAGGGGTCGGTGATTCGACACGAGCTACGGGAGTCATGAGAGAAATCGGATTTCTGCTCTTTTTTTGTAGCTAAATGTACCCCGGGTAGATCAACCTCATAAAGGCGTATACATTTCCAGGGGGAGGCGAGCGAATCTTGGCAACTGTGAGAGAATTGGAGGAAGTAGTCCAAGATAGTTTTTTTTTTTTTTTTGAGTTTTTATGGCGCGAGAAAATATTTATATTACAGAGTCATTATATTCCATTCAAAATATACGATGTGCTTTAAAAGATATCCATAGATTTAAAAAGGAACGGAGATTAATTTTTAGTATTTCACTCTGGTAGTTTTCGTTGTGATGTTTAAAAAATACATCACAACGAAATATCATATCACAGTTGTGCTGACAACTGTGATATGATATTAGGAGATACAAGAAAATGCCGTTATGTGGTAGCATTGTTTACCTATAAACAGTAAAATCCCTTTGAATTTAGACTGCAGTTAATACAGTTCACATTTCATCTATTTGATAAAACGCGAAATAATCGGTAGGTCATTTCCCATTTGGACATAATGTCTCCACACGTGCCCATTACACTTTTCAATGACCTCTTTCAAGACAATTCCCTGTATGTAGGTCATCGTGTTTATTTCAAGACTATTTTCGTTTCTAGGGCCATCCATCTTAATTACCTGCTCTATTGCATTTGCTCTTAATCCGAATCTACCATCTATAACGTATCCATAGGGATAAAGATTAGGGAAAAGGCCACGTAGCGATTACAAAGTAACCTTATAAGGTCAACCTACTGTTTCTCATTTGAAACGTACTCTAAAATTTGAAATTTTAGAGTAAGTTTTGAAATAAGTAAGTTATTTGAAATTTGCTCTGAAACTTACAGAGCAATTATAATTGACATTCTACAAATGCTTATAGAAATATGCTGGCATAATTTTTGTCCTCGAAAAACTACTTCACAAAATTCTGCGAAATCAGACATAATTTAAACCAAAAAGCTTACTTGTTTTTCATGGATTTCTTTCAAACAACTTTGCCTGCTTTTAAGAAAATTTCGAGCTTTCTTGTTTCTTCAATTTTTTTCATTGTAAATAGACATGTAAGTATAGCGTTGCCTTTCATCCGGAAGGAAATTCGACCCCGAATGTGAGTACCTATGTAATCACGACTGTTATCCGCCTCCAGACTCACCGCAGCATACGCGAGACTGTCTGATGGATGAAAGATTGTTTTTGATAGAAAAATGAGAGGAGATCTAGTGTTTCAATACGACAGCGCAAGGCCAGGCCTCTCTTGTGGGGATGCAACAGACCAACGTTCCAGTGACGTTTTTATTCACATAAGAATTTTGAGTTTTCTTTTCTTCATTTTTTTCTTTTCAAGTCGATTAAACTTTTTAAATAAAATTCTGTAGTTGGAGCTCTTTCATTCTTTTAATTAACTGAACTCATTTTTGTCTAATATTTGACTATTTTTTTTCCTAGATAAAATGGAGATTTTCAATTAAAAAACTTCCGTTTTATATTTTTTTCCTCCAAAACTTTTTAACTATCATAGATCTACAGATAAAGAAGTTTAATTTTTATCAATTCCCAACAATTTAAGACAACACTCAACGTCTTGGTATTAAAGCAATGTCTGATTCCGTACTGGTGTCAATTTACACACCTCTGGCAGTCTGTGAGGGATTGGAGCTCAATGGGGTAGAATTACAACCGCCTTTTTTTTCGAGTGTGTGTGTAGCGATTGAAATTTCAGCCACACTCGCAAGCACATGCCTGAATTTTAAGTGCCGTGTGATCCTCGCACCTCTAATTGGATCATGAGTCAATTAGGCCTGTCATCAGTCGGTCAGTCCGTGCGAAAAAAAAAAAACGAAAAAAAATGAAGAATAAACAATTTGTTTCCCTTTTATTATCGTACCGCTTTTAAGTTTTATTTTCTGTGAAATATCACGCTGATTAACTAAATAAGACATTTTTATTGCTGAGCAATCTTTCAATTGCTGTATTATCCGACTTCTATTCATGCGATACTACGGATCGTGCAAACGGAGGTGCACACCTTCCTGCTATATGTGTGACACAGATGAAGTTCTTCATATTGTCACATATTTCGAAATATTGTGGCATTATTTCTACAATAATTTCCAATTCAAAAAAAAAAAAAAATGCAAACTTGTCCAAAGTGTTTCTAGATCCTGGGACTACATCTGTTTACCTATCTTAAAGCTGTCAAGACAATATTTGGTAAACTGCCCTATTTAAACGGGATCGGAGATAGAAGTTTTAACTTCTATCTCCGATATTCTATCTACAAATTGTCCCGCTTTTATCTTCTTGTATATCACTGGTATTCTTCTATATGTTACACATCCCATTAATACTTTCATAGCTTTGTTGACTTCCGTACGCCGTACTTGAATGACTTTCGCATGTAATTAGTTTCTAGAAAACTCAGTCCTATTTCATCTCATCTCGTGGAGATGAGGATTCTTTGCATCTGATGTAACCTTTCGTATTAGAGGGATTTATTCAGTTAGCGAAACAGTAAATAAATGCAGTTAATTTTAGATTTCGTTTATTTTATTTTCTTAATTGATACTAACGTCAAATGTGCTATAGAATTGGTCACATGGTTTGTTTTTGCTGATGTAACGTTGAAAGAGTATTTTAAATTGAATACGTTTAGTATATACAATGCATGACACCTCACTGCCTTATAACGCTAATAATATTCAGTAATGATTTTCTTAAAATTAAATTACACGTACATTGTGAAGAATAATATGATAATATGTAATCGTTAATTTCGTTTATTTAGAATTAAAACTGAAATTCGTTGAAACTTTCAGAATGCGCGATATCATTATCGCGCATTCTGAAAGTTTCAACGAAAACTTCAGTTTCCTCGGGAAGTGACCTCATTTCCAGTGGGCACAGGAGCACATGTATCATGGAATGTATCATTTCATTTCACTTGGTAGCGCCGAAAAGTTAGCTGAGCTGTTTTTACGAACTAATCATTTTAAGAAAGGGAAATGATTTGGAGTGAAAACAACATTGCAGGAACATATCGATAAAAATTCATCTCACTGATGTTTCTAAATGCCAAAATTGATGAACAGAGGACATAAGAGTACATTTTACAACTGTGCGGTTGTATCCTTAATCTTTTAAACGTCTGCATTTGCTAGGATTTGAAATTATGTTCACAATTAATCTCGAATGATAAATCTGCCTTTAAGGCAGATAACCCGTAACCTTTGGTGTGAGCCCTGTGTTAGAGGCTTTTGTAATGCGGGTTTTTGTTTTTCTATTACTGAGAAGTATAAGTCACATGTGCAAAATATTTAGCCTTCTATCAGATATGGTGGGTGTTGTTGCATTTTTAAGGGGAAAAAATTGGAGTGTGTTTGTAGGATGAGAGGGAGGGAGGGAGGGGGGGGGAGATATAGAATCTCATGATGAACCTCACGGTCAACTTTCAGAGTCTTGCTCCCTTTAACACCTCTTTATACCTGCTTTATTATTAAAATCTCTTATCTCCCTCAGCTTTCATTTCCTTCAGTTTTGTACGAGTCCTTCTATCTTTCTCTTCTCCTTTTTTTTTGTCCCAATTCCCTTTCCTTCACTCTTTGCCCGTACATGATCGACTTGCTATCATGACATGCGGCATTTATTTTCTCCTGTGTCGCATTTCTCTTTTCTTTTTTTTTTTCTCCACTTCAAGCTTTCGGTTTGTATTCCGTAGTAATATGGCTTGTTGCCGGAGTAACACGTTTCCACGCGCAGTCATCGGCACCCAAGGGGTCCATTTTCACCGAGTAGCAGTCTTGGCAAATGGCTGCAGCTTGTCCGAATCACCACTAGTCTTCTGGTAGGTAAGCCGCGGGGGGACTACTCGTACGATCATGCAAGGCTTGAAGCAAATGGGGGGGGGGATGATAAAAGAAGGAAAAAACACACAACTAAAATGGATGGGGTTTCGCTGTTCTTTTTTTTCGAAATGACAGACTATCCCCCCCCCTCCTCCGTCATTGCTCAATATAGTATAAATGGGAGTTGGTTGGAAAGGGAGAAACAGATACGGAGTGAGTTTGACAGCACCTTTTAAAGGCTTGTAAAAATGCCAACAGTAAAATTGAAAGGAGTAATGAAGCATTTATTTCAGAAGTCTCATCTTGTTTGGTTTCTAAAATATGTGCTGGAAATAAATACGAGGTTGATTAGATCGAAATTTAAACAAAAATATTTGAACGAAGACTAATCCAGGCTAAAATACTTTTGACTACAAGAAGATAGAAGCGATCTAAGTTTTGGGCTTATGAGAGAAGTCTTATCAGTAAACCTTGCAAAATTAATCATTCTTGATTAAGATATTTTTTTCCTAGTTCGTAACATCTCTTTTGATTTAAACAGAACACTTAGGGAGTTATGTTAATGAGTACATTTTAATTATTTAATCAGCAGGTGAATGGTGATATCTTAAATGAATGAAATTCAATTCATTACAAGCAATAATAGTTTCGTAATCAATGAAATTAAATTATGCGTAGCTGAAATTACTAAAATTACCGAATTTTAATCACTTCATTAGTTTCTCTGCCCTGCATTCGACCCCAACGGAAACACCGGCAAAGTATATCTAGTAATAACCACAACACACCTTTTGTATCTACTGGAAATGTGCTTTGGATAAGTGCGAACGCCTCTGATTCTCTCCCGTAGCACTGCATGCATACAGTCCGATTCATGATCTCTATCCATTTCGTCTATTAATTCAATACGTTGTGCTTCATAAAATTGAATACAATATCGTTCTTAGCTTTCTATGTCTTTTCACAATATTTCCTATTAAGATCACCTTGTTCTGTCTGTCCGTCCGTATATGGACGTAAAACAGAGTCTCTTGAATGTGATGATTTTTATGGAATTTAATATTTGTGATCTATTAAAATCTGTTGGCTTGCTTCATTTTTGGTTTTAAGTGGATAACATATTTGTTAAGCGAATGAGAAGAATTGTAAAATTATTGACTGCCATATTTAAAGAAAACCTGAAAACTGTTTTATGATAGTCGAAATGCAGATGGTACAGTAAATGACAGCAAGTTCTGTTAAACTGAGTTTGACCCTATCTTATTGTTAGTAATTAAACAAAAAAGACGAAATTAATATCTTTCGCAGTAAGAACAAAAATAGGCATAGTTCATGATAACGCTCACCTAGGGTGGCATTAGCATGAACTCCACACAATTACCCAAATTCCCATTCTAGGCCTTCGCAGTGTAAAAACACTACCGTAAAGTATAGTCACAACTAAGTGCATTCCAAGTCGGTTTTATATTTGTGAGGTAAAAACCGGAGTACCCGGGCAAAAGCAGTTTCACGGTTTTCTTTATTTTATATTCTTTATTTTTTCGGTGTTTATTTCTATAGTCCTTATTTCTAAACTCCGTTAATATAAAGGTTGTAAAAGTATTTATTTTTATATTCATGCGCATATGGAAGCAGAAAAACCATAAGGTACCGACATGTTTTAATGGTGATAAATCATTCATAAACTATCCCTCCCACTGTAAGAACAGCTTCGCTTATAGTTAATTCGCTGCTTCAATGAGCAGCGAATTAACTATAAGCGAATAAGAAAAATTAACTATAAGCTTAACTATAAGAAAAAAAGTGTTACAATCCTATGTAAAAAAATTAGTAGTGGAGTCTGTTTCAGTCAAGTGCAACAAACTCCTATATATCGTAGATGTTAGCAAAACTGAACAATACATTTCATTTAAATCTCCCTCTCCGCTTATTGTTAGATAAATTTAAGAAATTAGCTGACTAACCGATTGACAGACCGCGCGGTTAGTATAGTAGCTTTGCGCTTCGCAACCATATGCCTGGGGAAGGAGTGTCCTAGGTTCGATTCCCATCACCGAAGTGAAGATCTTAAGGATCTTCCTCAGCCATAGCCAAGTTAGCCGGTCTTGGGCGTGGACAGCAGGGTTTTTCCGCCAGTTTATCTGGGGATTTTCATCCCGTAAGCAGGCAAACCGGTCCGAGGACACACACGGATTACAGTCAGGAATATTGACCCAGCCATAGGTCTGATTCGTCAGCCTATGCCGGTTCCGGAGCCCGGATAAAATTTGGGGGGACTAGATGGTACCGTAATCTCCCGTAAAAAGGGGGAACGCTGTATCATCACACGGAATTTAGTTTATTTAACCGATTCACGTTAAATATTGTGAGTCCTAGAAATTTCTGGATTCTATTGACATCTATGAAAACCTCGGTGGTAAATTTGTAAGCAGTAATCCAATATTCGGTTCACCAGAGATTTGTATAATGGCATAACCTCCTTTCTCACTTCACTGCAATAAATTCTACAATCGACTAAGCTACAATCTACTAGTAGACTCACCGATATGATTCTTGAACTTAAATTCCCTAGCAACCAAAATATCTAAACGGAATGTTATCGAAGCTATTTTCGGAAGTCCAAAAAATTACATTAGATTGTTATTACCAAGACCAGTTCCTCTCGTTACTTTATAAAAAAATGTTTGTCATAATCAATTTCTTAATGCAACCATATGTAACCTGCTCAGTAAGTGATCCTTGTCAACCTAGATTCGATTTCCAATTAGTTTTCCCATTACCTAACCTATAACAGCATTGAGCAATCCAAATGATTAATTGCATTGGATTCTTATTTATTCTCATCTGCGTGATGGAGTGTCTACATTTCATCCTGTACGAGCTCAATAAACCTCCTTAATGCCATTGATATGTCTCTCTTCCTACTTAATTCCCGTACGACAGGCTTATTCGGTTTATATCTTGTTTTATATTCAATTGGCTATCTATCCTTGCCCGTTAATTTTTTTCCCCCATGAAACCTCTGTTTTCTTTTTAATTTTCATGATTGCGTACTTTAATTCCGTTTCCTCCCTTCCTTGCTAAACTTACTCATCTTTTAATATCCCGTGCTTAAAACTAATGCTCTTTTTGTAGTTCTAATATGGGCCACTGTAGTAGAACGCAATATTTTAGTATACAAATAGACGTCGACAGACTTTACACTCGAGGAAGTGGAAACTTAGTGGACATCTTCGTTTCTTTGTAAGGCTTCTGTCTTTTCCAAGTACCCTACTTAGTTCGCTAACTTCTGTGGGCGTCTTGTTGAAGATTGAGAGAAGAGATTTAATCCCGCTTATCTCCCAGTATAAGCCTAGAAATACGAAGTAGTTTGATACTTTTAAGATTATCTTTCTCTGTGGCTCTCTAAGGAACGTTTTAGTTGCCGCCGAAGGGCGGGTGCGCGCGCATCTCTCTCTCTCTGTGTTTCTTTGCTTCCTATCCTAAGGGTCATTTTGATTCGCTGGTTTTGAAATCTGAAACACTAGAACTTCGAAAATGAGCTGTTCTTGTTACAAGATACACAATTTTAGAGATAAAAGCGAGACGCAGATGGAAATGCATCGGTTCATGTTCTTGCATTGTTCGAGCTACTCAAAATGGGACTTAACTGAATTAATAAACGAGAATTCATCCGTTGCTGGCAAACAACCAGTCGTTAAAACAGAGTTAATGGATTATCCACTTCTACTAGATTTTTCATTTGTTTTCACCTCCGCTCCCTCTCTGTAGATGAATGATGTGGAACTATGAAATCAAGAAAAGTTTCATACTTATTTATCATGGAGAATATATATATATATATATATATATATATAGTTTTATGAAAAAAATTTGAATGACTAGAACCGAGATTTAATTAAAAAGGTTTTAATATAAACACACTACTAGTTTCGGCCTGTAACAGCCTTCTTCAGGTGACATTATAAAAGAAAAAACCCTAAACATTGAGGGTTAAAAGACTATGAACAACATAGACAGTCTTTATACATAATTAGCATGAAAACGTTGTAGTTGTATTTGAAGCTGTTCTTTCATTTGTTGCATTGTTGGCAGAGTGTGTGCTTGCTGCATCACGTGAACGCCAGTACATGATTACAGCTGAATGACTATCTGGGAGGTTGTAGCTTAAGTTGTTATTTAGATGAACAGGATTGAAGATGATTTCTCTCGATTCCACAATTTTTCTCTCTATTTCGTCACTGCAACGGAAGATGTTTGTAGATTTTTCCCAGCAGGCTTTGTGACTTTGGTTATCATCATTAGGATTAGCCGAGAAAAGGATATGACTTGATAATTCACTTGCTCGCTGTCTCTTGTAAGTAATGTCTCTCATGTGTTCTTCCATACGCATTTCGACAGATTTGTCTGTCTGCCTGAAATAAGGAATATCGCAGTCACATAATATTTTATATACACCAGGGTATTTGAGTTGATGATGACAAGGTTTTGGGTGGCTAATTAAGGAACGGATCTTCGGAAGTGGAGTGAACAAGGTTCTGATATTGTATTTTTTTAGAACTTTTGCTAATTTATGTGAAACAGTACTTATGTAAGGAATAGATATATTGCTTTTGAATCTATTTGTTTCTTCTGAGTGATGTCTAGGAGGATTAAGAAGGAACTTGTTAATGATTTTCTTGGAATATCCATTAACTTCGAAAGAAGTTTTCAGATGGTTTATTTCTGTAAGCAGTTCATTTGGATCATCATCATTGTCATCATCAACTCAAATATCCTGGCGTATATAAAGCGATCATTCTCTCTTTCTTCTTCCTTCAATTGCTGGATGCCTAAATGGAATGGTTTTCATTGTTGTATTTGCCTTCATTTTAAAACGATTTTTTCTTAGTTTTCTCTTGTAAAAAGTATTTAAAAAAACTATCATAGGAAGAAAACATAAATGAAACTTATGAAGCAATATTCTTTCGTACCAATGCGCGTAGTACATTCATAGTTGAAGCTCTTACTGCGAGCTCTTTGTTATTAAAGTAATTGTAATTATTTGACACGAAACCTTGTACAATATGTGCCCTACTTGTAGAATTTTAGAAAATAAATTGTGTTGTATCATATAAGTAGAAAAATATTACTCATAGAAGAAATAACCCGTCATATTAAATCATTAATAAAATCTAAAATTATTTGTTATTTACTATTACTTTTTTTTTCAATCTATATAATGAAACACATAATGAACACTGCAATAGCAGTAACAAGAATAAGAACTTTTCACTTGAATTCGATCGTGAAACGTGGTATGCATTGTGAATGAGTACCTGGCGTTGGGCTGTGGCTTCCTCTAGCGACCAAAAATGGAATTTCCAGCCACTTTTGTCCCCCCCCCCCTCCCCCGATATGCTGAGGAGGTGTGTCTCTCTCACACTGGATAAAGTGACTTAGATGAAAAGCATCTACATCAATACCTCAAGACACTTGCAAATCTCCATAGCATTAGAATTGAAACCCACAGTCCGTAGGTCGGAGGATGGAGACACTCGGGCAGCCTTGCTTGCAATGATTAAAGACAATCCTAAAAAAAAAAAAAAAAAAAATTAAATTCCTTTAGTATCTGCATTCTAATGTGATGACGTCATTCAATATCACAAGGTTAAACTAAAAACAGTTTTGGGCTTGTAAACGAGGACCTTTTCGAAAATAATGCACCTTCATGAGTGATAGCTCCCCCATCCAAAAGATAGTGAAAGAAGAAACAAAAGCTAGTTTGAAGTCTGCTTTATTCTACACTCTCGTTTACCATCCCCTCACTTTCAATATTTTTCTACAGCGTAGCAAAGTTTTTAAAAGCCGGCACATTAAAACTCTTCCTTTTGCTTTCAAAACCATTTTTTCTCACTTTCGTTTTTATCGGTTCCTTATTTTCAAAATGAATACTCTTGAAGTGTTTTCGGTTGAGGAAATGACTAGAAATCTGCAGACAGTTGAGACCTATAGGAAAGATATTTTACGACTTCAAGTCCGATTTTTTTATCCATCTAAGTGAATGCATTTGCGTCAAGCCTGACATTGGAAAAAGCTGTGGTTGCTCGTCAGCACACAAACGCAATTATTAATTTGTTACAACTTTGTCAAAGTCTTCACATAGCTTTGTGAATTTATTGTTGTTATTTACATCCCACTTTTGTTCTCCAAAAAACCAATCAGTATGGATGGATTCTTCCTCAAGGGGAGAGTCCATACTGACTTTTGAACTTTTTTAGTCCCCGGTGAGATAGGAGAGCTTATTCCATAGACTGAATTTTCATTCTGGGATCGTGACGATAGACCCACTTTCTTTCACAGTCACGATTTTGGAAACAAAAGTATTTCCTTCCCTTTGACAAAATCAGCAAGTTCGTGAGCAATCATTAATACCAATCGACTGAATATCACTTGAATTTCATTGCCTCAAATATTTGAATATTGTTACTGTTTTACGCTTTTTGAGAAATATATGAAAAACACTGGGCCATTGTGTACGCGATAACACGAGAACTACAACCTTTGATCGTACAATACTGTATACTAAACTGTAGCAGAAGGATTATGAAAGAAAACAAGACTAAATGCATTTCAAGATGGCTCGCATGCCATGCTCTGAGCTCGCAGATATTTCTTTCGGAACGTCCCTAGTAGTAGTAGTAGTATGCGATATTATTTTGACATTGCAAATGAGCCGAATGAAACAGAAGTCTCGACAGATTCTATTAGAATCCTAAAATCATGGAGAACAGAATTATTGCAATCGTTTTGGATCATTTCCTCAAATTCTGTCAATCAAAATGGTCCAGTCGAAACCGCAATAGAGTTGACTGAATATAATTTAAATCAAGATCATAAAAACCAGATGTCAATAAATTCCATGAAATTAGAGCACAGCTATACAGTTGAATAATTTCAAAATGTTTTTCTAAAGTTGGTACGTGCGAATAGTATTGAAATAGATCGATAAATTGTCGTAAAAATCCGAATCCAATCCTAAATAAAATCTAACTAGATACAATTCTTGCGCGCAAAACGAAGCTTACTAGATAGGTTTCGCATTTTTGCGAACCCCCCCCCCATCAGCTTCGCCTGTTAATTAATCTAGTTAGCTGTGATTCGCAAAATGCGAAACCAATCAGCACCAACTATTCTTAATAACTATGCTTTTAAAAAAATCTAAGACACTATCATTTACTGTTATAAAATACTAATAAAATTATATTCGTCAACTTGCGAAAGCGGTTTAAACTAAATGTACTACTGATACGATTTACCACTGCGATCTGTCACACATAGGTTATCCTTCGGTAAGTGAGTCAGTTTCTTCCTCCACAGAAGTGGTAATACACGACACTTAAGTTTCATTTCTTGCTCTCCTCTTTATCTCTCCCCCTCTTCTTTCCTTCCCGCTAGTCTTAGACACATTCGTTCACTCCATCTCTTCTTCATCGTACTTCTGGTTACACTGACGACATCAGAGCTCCGAATCAATGTATGAGGAGAAGATTAAATGATCCACACATGTCGCCGATTCCGCACTGTCATTCCAGTTCTACTTTTTGGAGATCGGACTTAAATTTTGTACTTGTGGAATGCAAACTTCTTTCGCTTTCTAACCTTGTCATCTGTGTGCGTGAGTGTGTGTGTTCGGCAGCGGAAAGAATTCTCTTAAGCAATTCTGGCTCGATATTAGATATGATGTTTAGTTTCGGGGAAAAGAACTTCCTTCCCTCCCCCTCTACCCCCTTTCTAACATCTTAATATCGCTTACGGGCACGTGTAAAAGATATTGCGACAAAGCTGCTGCCGCCCTCGTTGCAGGAAGTAATAGAAAATTCCTGACATGCACGGGGATGGCCGTAAACACATTGACGTCGTAATGTAATATTCTCTAACTGAACTCAGGCGACAGCATTTTATTTTTCTTCGGAGAGGCATCGCAGCGGAATGTTGACAATAAATTTGTTCTCCTGGACGAAGATAGAGCAATGTATGGCCGGGATGCACGTTCGTTGTGATCTTTTAAAGGCGAACGCAGAAAAGGTTTGACCTGTGTAGAGGAAGTAGTCAGTGGTACTGGAACGCTGCAATACGGCAGAGAAAGTTATGACCCCCATACCCTACTTGATCAATAGGAAGCTTAAAAGACATTCATTTTCTTTTTCGTACGGTTCAACTCGAAAAACGACTGCCAAATGAGATGACCTGCTGATTATCTGTCAAAGTTCTTTGACAGATAATCAGTGGGTTTGAAAACAGATGAAAAAGCAAACTTGGAAAAGAGTAAATATTTAGGAGTGCCCACTTATTCTTAATAAAGCGCTTGATATTCCTCGTCCATAGCACATTACGGTACCAGTCCTTTGAAATTGGAAATTCAAATCCCTCATCTCCTTGCATAATTCTTGAAAAGTACTGCAAGTTCCTGAAATATATAAATCATTGATGCATTTCTAGGATGAAATATGAATCCTGGAGAAACAAGATGAAGTGGGATTGTTTTCCTCCAACATCTCTGAGTCATCCAGAAAAAGATACAACTGGCCAAAGAACACACTCAACTATCAGATGTAATACATTAGCCTAACCTAACAGCCTTACCTCTACCATAATTCCTAGCAAAATTCTCAAGTTTCTGAAGACATTAAACCATTGCCTCCCCCCCCCCGAATTTTTTAAAAAAACTATGAATCCCGCAGATGACATTTGTGTATCTACAAGATCTCTGAACCACAAGCGAGACCTTGCATAGAAAGTCACAAATGCATTTTAGCTGTTTATTGTGGAATGTCTGCACGCACAGACTACAAAGCACTAATATTTATCTAGACACTCGCATTCCTGGACAGTAAATATTCATGCTGATGAAGGTGGCATTCCTCTGTTATAAACCCGTTCTCCGGATGCCTGTCTGGTCAGCAGTGTCATTATTTAGTGAACTGGGGATGCAGAGAATGTGTAAACATGCAGTAGAGAGACGTTATTACCTAACCGTGGGATATCGGCTAATGTAGCAGCCAAAACGAAATATTGATAGTATAAATATGAGGGATGCAATCTAAAGGGATTAATTAAAAGCATTCTACTACACTCCAATCAATTCTCCGATAAAGTAAGAACCGCTCGCCTGCTTGCGCACTGAATATCTGGTTAGTGTGATAGCTTACTAATGGCAGTATTTGACGTAGTCGTTAGAGGCGTTATTGATTCGAACGGAGATGATATAAAAACGTAATTCAAGATTACCATTTGGTAAAATAAGCTATTGAAAATAAGGTGATTAATTACAGAAGTGAGAAGTGTGAGAAATTAGTCTCAGAAGACCCGATGCCACTCAGTTAAATGAGCCGATATCTGCGACATCATCCTGTTTGTGAAGGCGTTGTCAGAGTTGAATTTGATGCAGAGAAACTGTTACGTTTAACACGTTTATCTGTAATTTATGCTTAAATATGCTTCTTTATCTCGTTCTCACAGAAGGTGGTAGTTAATTGACGAGTTCAAAGACCGCTGAACTTTGTCGAATATTCATGAGCAGTTGAACAAAGTCCACGTTATCTTTTGTGTAAACTCAATTGTAATTCAGTGACACGAAGAGCCGACATCCTATCTGCATTTCTTGCAGACAGTCTGCAAATAATGAGTACTTTTGCTATCACTTGCAAGTTGCTAAATTTTGCTTCTGTACGTAAAGGGAAATATCTGTTAAGAAAGGTGGTATCTCGTGTTTAATTTTAGATAAATTACAGTTTTGGCTGAATAATTTCAAGGTTGTGAATTAACTCGGAGGATATTCTCCCGTATTATATTCTTGTGTAATGTTGTAGGAAACATCGAATGCTACGAGGTAGTCTTCATTAAGATATTTCGGCTATCATAGTTACCACCTCAGTGGAAGGTGAGCTAGTTTCTCCTACGTGAATGGATAGTTTTATCAGGATGTCTTATTGGTTTGCAACGTATATATTAACTGATCTTGAAATGATATTCTATCCTTTTGATGGAACGCAATAAATATCATTTGCCAAACTCAAAACCATTTTTAGTGACTCAGATGCTCGCCAAGCATTGGGGTTGCAAGTACATGTGATGTTGAGCGACGGATATTAATCTAGTTTCCGAAATCTGATTCAAACAACATACTGGCTCAAGTCCTCTGACAGACATTTATCAGATAACAGCAATTCGTCATTAACCTTCGCATTTCTCGACTATGAGTAGCTTAACGGAGACGAAGGTAAATGATGGTGTCACCAGGATATCATCTGTTGATCAAAGTGTACGATTCGATGGGAATTCTTGCGTCTTCAGATCCATTAATGTCGCAATTTAGACATGACTACCTAATGGTATGTTTCGCCGAGATATCATTCCGATGAATCTTCCGTTGATGACGTAAGACGGAATTTCTTATCACCGCTATTAAACTCTGCACCTTGTTAGAAACATTAGTTGGATCACTTTATTTCCATAGTTAAATTTATTTTATTTTTTATAATTCTTCAAATCGAAAACCTTGTATTTTTCATCATTATCAATAAATGAACCTGAAGCAATATTAGGTTATGTATTATAAACTGTAATATTCAATAAAGACTGTCTGCCCATAGTATGAAAGGAAGAGCATCCCTACGAGTGAAGAACAAATCTAACAGGTATTTCTCCAAGGATTTTATTTTTCTTATGTCAAAAAACGAGCGATTAAGGAGTTAAAGCTCGTGAGAAGTCCCTGGCATTTTCCTAATGCACTGGCGCCTCTGAATTGAAGAAAGGTAACTTATGAAACCTAATGCGCGTGTTTTGTATGCGATAGTGTTACGGAAAAGTTCAAGGACTCATCTAGAACTTGCTTTACTACTCAACAACTCACATTGATCATCTCTACAGGCAGAATTATGGCAGTTAGACGCGATTAAGACATACGATATGTGCAAAACTTGTCTTTTTTCTGTTAAGTATTACGTAAGTTTTTGAAGTTGGTGTTTTTTTCGCCATTGACGTCATCATTATCAATAATTGAACCTGAAGCAACATTAGGTTGTATATTATAAACCGTAATATTCAATAAAGACTATCTGCCATGGTATGAAAGGAATAGTGATTCCCAACCCTTTTCCACTTGTGTACCCCTTTTAAACCCCTTTCTATAAATTGTACCCTTGTTTTTAAAATAGATGTTTTTAAATACTGACACATTTGTTCAGTGCCTATCTTAATGTAACGCACTTACTTATACTAAGTCAATAACTGAACTAATAACGTCTAAAGTCAATAACGAGTACCATACCACCTGTTGGGAACTGCTGATCTAGCCCAGGGCTATCCAACCTTAGGTAATCCGAGGGCATAACTTTTTTTTTTAGAAAAAAAAAATTGTCCGAGGGCCTCATCACAATGCGTATTTAGTAATTTGTTGAGCAGCAGCGACACAACCTCGAAAGCAGAACAAACGAACAACAATCGCGCTCTCAAGTTCCCCGTGAGCGCCCGGAGCATGCGCGTTGGAACAAAACAGTGTAAGAACGTTTCTTTGACACATCTGATATTTGAAAAGCACGTGGGTATATAGTGATGTAAAAACACCAAATAAATTTACCAACATCGAGATTATCGATTAGTGATAGAATTAAAATATCTAATATGCATTTGATTCAAATTATTTTATTTTTTCGCTCGTGAAAATCCGAACCCTCACTGGCGGGCCGCATGCTGTGCTTTGGACAGCCCTGATCTAGCCTATTATATATTGCATTTCAGTAATTTTTAAGAATTTAATTTTATGTAAATTCCAGTGTTATTCGAAACCACGAATTAATAGATATCCTTTCTTTGAACTAATCGGTTATCCTAACCTCATTCTTTGCTGTCTGAGCTTTGATGTTTCACCTACAGATGGCATTCAGGAAGTTCTATTAATTATCTCTTTACTTGTTCACTGAGTATCTCGAAAGGAGTCTAATCTACGGGAAATAATTTCTAGATGTCAAGTTGTTTGGCTGAGAGTTCTGAGAATGTTTGCTTCAAGTTACATTTGCGGATGATATGATTCATCTTCCCGCATCAAAGTTCGTCAATATCTGAACTTTCCGAGCTTCTCCAAGTTTCACTGCATCAGTCAACGTCACTCTGTCTGCACTATTGATTTCTTCTTGACGTGCTTTTTTTATTCTTCATTCTTTTTTGTTGTTTTCTTTAAACATAACTAAATCAAGATGACATTTTCTATTTAAAAAAAGAACAAATCTTTAAGTTATATAAACACCTAGAGATATTTAAAAAAAAAATGGGCGACCAACCCTCCTTTTGCTCAGAATAGCGTATTAGTGTCAAAGAGAGAATTTTGTAGCACTAATAGTGTAATTAAATATTGTTTTCGAGACCCTGACACTTGAGACAAACTCGTGTGTACAGACTGTGCTCACTAGAGTATAAAAATCATATGTTGAGTATGAATGTGTTGGAAGAATGATACAAATCCATGCTAAGAAGTGCAAGATAGTCCATGCACATAAATCTGTTGATAAAGAACGAAGTGGTCTTTATTCTTATCAAAGTAGTTTGGACAAACGAGAACAGTTGGTTTTACTAACGCCTCTCATCAATAATGCTGACATTGACAGATAAAATGGTATCAAATTGACGTACATATAATTATACACCAACTTTTTCAGCCACTTCAGTCTTCCAATAACAAAGACTATTTTATGAAAGTTACATCCATTCGTACTGTTTCTGGCATCCAGTTATTGTTAAGAGCACATGTCGTAATTTCCCTTTGATGTTAACATCGTGATGAGACAGGGGTGTTCTTGTGGCTTCTTTTTCCTTTACGGAGTGGAAGCGTAAGTTGCAATTCGTTCTTCGAACTTTTATGCTGTGAACTTTGCAGCGTCACAACTGTTTTGCGAAATGGGCAAAGAAAAACTACCTCTGCGCATGATCCGAGAGTAACCATAACAACGCTGTGAAACGAATATGGTATTTCTTCATTGCACCGTGATCTAGAATATACGGACAGAGGGAAAGATTTAACAGGAAAACAGAAGGCAGATATTTTCAGTGGAGTTACGAGAGGCAAATTCGGTTGCTAGCATAGGCGGACGTAAGTTTCTTACAGGGATAATTGAAAAGAAATAACGATAATGCAAGATAATACTTTCCCCTTCACCCTTTCATAGCTGCATCTACCATTTCAGACGGTCTCACGCACGTTTAGGAGCCATAGCATTGGGAGGAGGGGGTAAGAGCGATTTAGCGTGGAAGTTTTCCCGTATGCTTTTACTGTTCGCATACTTGCACGTGCGTAACTGACCACTTATAACAGCTCACGTTTCTGCGGTACCACTGCGCGGTGCGTGCTTCTCGTGCAGCAGCAGATCGTGCGTGAAAGGCACGTGCTTCCTCGGCTCATGGCGTTTTCCTTTTGTAGTGTGCGTACGGCAGAGAGAGAAATGCTCCGTGGCTGTCATAACACACACACCAAAGACAAATGAGAAGTCGTTTAGGGGGTAGGCATGACCGTAATTTCCCTGTGCAAAAAAAGCGATGTCTACTTAAGCGCAATTATCTTAAAATATCGGTCTTAATCATTGATAAAGGAGGAGGCAGGGAAAAAAAAAAAAAAAAAAGACGGGGTGGAGTGGACGAGAACAAAGCTTAATCACGGCCGTTCCGAAGTGTTCGAGTGATAGCCGACAATATGCGAAAATGATGCGGAAAGAAAACATTATCGAAATACGAGAGATGTGACAAGGATGAGACAGCGTGATTGCTTTTGCAACCCCTCCTCCGTTCGCACAAATCGTGTGCATCTACCACCGTTAATAATTGGTCGTTGAAGAGCACTTGGTACGATATTTTAACAGCACCGGCTCATATCACTAGCGACACCTAGGTGATTCATCCGGTACTAATACCTCATCAAAGAAAATATATTTTTTTCCTCTTGAATAGAAACCGTCCCCGTTGTACGATGTATCGAAATTAATAAGATCGTAGAGAGAATAAAAAAAGTGTCAGTAACGATCTGGAGGAAGGGAACTTTTAGCTGCACGTGAGTGAGTAGTTGTGCCGAGCGTGAAGGGAGGTTGTTGGAATATAAAGTGACAGAAGGAGAGATGGATGCCATTATATTAGAATGCGTTTCGTCTTCGGCCGCTACGGTGAGCAATGACGGGTGTTGGTGGCGTCGCACAGACGCCCCAGCGACGGGAACGGTTTTATACACGACCCCCCTTTAACGATAGGAAGAACGATATTTGTCGAAGGCACAAGCGTCGCTCTAATAATCCGAGCATTCGTGCCTTCTCTACCGCCGTGCCGTCCTTGTTACCTTTGACTCATAAATGGAAGGTAGCACAGAACCTGCAATATTTTAGAGGTTATTCGTGGCGCGCTGCTGCCGCACACACACAACTGGCGTTTCTTAATGCACTCGTGCAGTGATTCAAACCCCCTGCATCTTTGACTCTGGCGTGGCGGTAATACGGCGACGAGGAGACCGTGAAGGGAGATATAATGGTTATGATAGCGCCAAGCAAATGGATGACAACTGGCTGTGAGAATCTAAATGGGGATGCGCGCCACTAGATTGGTGTGTGTGGGTGGGGGGGGGGGGTTGCTGCGACAGGAAGCGATGCAACGACGATAAGAAAAGTATCACTTGCTGAAATCGTTTCCTTGCGCGCAGCAAATGCTTCTTGTTAACACCCCTTACGCGATGCGAGATAAGCCTCCGAAGCATGTGACGTCACTTCCGACATTTAGGAATATTTGTCATTCGCTATTAGGTACTCGTGAGGATTTTTTTAAGCCAAGCTTGTCGGGGATTGTATAAATATCAAAGGGAACTATTTAGACATTCGTGTTCTTCAGTCTGTGTGGTTTTTTGCCTGCTTTTCTCTCCCTGATTCTCTTTTCTAAAGTGCAGTATTTATACGCACTGTTTCTTTGATCCTCGCCCACTCCCCCTCCGAGCTCGTCTTCTAAATCGCATGCACCCGGAATATGATCGCAGGTGAAATCGATTCTTTGTTCTCTCGTGCGTGTACAAACGCACCGTATGCATCTTTCCTCGTTCTAACGGGCAACCCTAATGATTTTCGTGGTATTATTCCACTACCAGGACCCTCCGCACGAGGACTGTCTACTCTCCTCCACGGTTGGGAAGAAGACGACGGTCGGCCTCCGAAGGCGAACTAACCAACGAGGGCAATTTCTGTGGATCAACCTTCTTCTTCTAGCACGTTCCTCTTAACAAGATCTGCTCATGCAGATTAATAATAAAAAAGTACTAACGACCGTCTTCACTGCAATTATTACAACTCGGTTTGCGTTTCTGGAAGGATTTCATTCTCCTCAGAGTACCTCCGTGTGTAAATCGGCATCTAGTAAGATGTGCTGATCAGAATAACGACCGGAGAATAGCTGAGGTTTGGAAAAACGTCTTATTTTAATGGATTCCGGCAATTTCAGAGTTTAGTTTTTGAACGCGATGCTGTGTGGAAGGAATATTTTACTTCTTACAAATGTGGATTTGGCTGCTTCAAAAGGGAAAATTTTATGAGGATGCGATCAGGGGTTTGTTACAAAAATATGCACATCACTGACATGCTTCTGAATCATTTACGACAGCTTCTCAAATATTAATCACAATAAACAGAAAAGATATCTCATTTCCTGTTTCTAATCATAGAAGAAATATGAGAAAAAATGTCCTTGAAAATGTACCATACGATAGAAAGTGGAGCTGAAAGAGAAATACCAGAGAAACGACTTCCCCATTAGATCGGTGAACCTACTTATATTTGAAAAGCTCTTACACATCCTTGTAATGGGACTCGATCTCAGGTTGTATTTTTCGACCAAAGACTATCTTCACTACTGAGTGCGCTACTTAATTTTCAAATACATTTGCAATGTAAATTATGAAGAAACGATTATATGTAGTAGATTGCTGGCCGGAGACAGGAAATGGCGATTAAAATAAGACTTGCGGAGTATGAGAGAAGACACTCCAAAATTTGGACAGCGGAGAGAAAATCTTGTATATATCACTGCAGTCCGTTTGTTTTCATCATTGTATTTTGTTTTCATATTTTCTCATTCCACGAAGAACTAAAAACACACGAGGGCGACTTTAAATACATTCCAAATGAAGAATTAATAGAAAGTGTATATTCCTCGCACTTTGGTCCCCAACGTCTGTCGTGTTTTCCAAGTGTAAATTTTCAAACTCTGAAAATTAATCGGAGGCAGCTTTGCAGTCTTCAGTTCTGAGTTAAGAATATTAACGAATCAATTTAGAAATAAAATTGGCCCAGAATTAAGCATTCATAATTATTTCTGAATACTTCGTTGTACAACGAATATTATTTGTACAGGATGTGGAGAAATGCTTGTACGACAATGCCATTCACAGAAATTGTTCAACCTATAATACTCGAGTACTGCGGATGGAAGACAAAAAGTGAGGGGACAAAAACAAGTTTTTTAACATTATATCTGAAAACTTGGGGAGGGGGGGGGGAGACTTTGTTAGATTGGAGCTGAAATGAAAAGGAGATATGGCAGCACATGTCGTAACAAATTAAGAAGAGAAAGAGATTTGGGGTGGAAAGAATTGAAATTATCAATCCTGATCATCCGTGAATTTAGAAATATTCGGTTTTGTTATTGGATTTTTTTTTTTTTTTGCAAATATCAGAGAAAGTGATGCGATGAATTGTCGAGGGATGGATCGTTCATCGAACTAATTACCCTCTTCTATTCAACTACGGATAGCTTTTTTTTTCAGTAATTGAACAACGAACTACAACCATCGTCAAGCCAGGTTTATTACGATACGTCGTGTATTTTAATTTCATTCATTCGCGAACATGACGCCGAATATGAAACCAAACTTCAAGTGCCAAAACTTATTTGAACTGGGCATACACACAGAAAGAAAGAAAAAAAAATGTTGTGAGTTTCCGCGCACTGCTCACGCGCGCAAAACACAACCCCGAAAATTCGCGTTTCAGATACGATCTGCTATGTGCATCGTGAAACTGCAGCTGTCCACCGTGCCGATAACAACATCAAATCCTTCTCACGTATCCGCCACTGTCACCATTGTGCATCGCGCGTGGGAAGTTGTCTCGTGTCTCTCCCGTTCATTTCGACACTCCGTAATGGACTTCCATGACTTTCCCCTGATGTAATGCGGTGGGAAACCCACCACAACGGCGATCACTGGAAAAGCTAACAGGACTTTTGTGCCCGTGCGTGATGTGACCTTCCTCTCATCCTCTGTTTTGGCCCTGTATAGTCTGTTCGTGCAAATGCTACAGGGGCAACCGTATCGTACAAGTTCGGGCTGGGCGAGCACCTGCCACTTGGCTTCACTTCTAAATGTCACCGCTATCGTGTTTTTGTTTCACACTCGGCTGCTCCCTTCCGCCACATTGGCTGACTATCTTCGGGACTCATGAAAGAGAGGGTGGCGGGCTTGCAGACCGTAAAGGCGGCCAGGTTACAAGTTTGCGTCTCTTTTGCGTGTGCTTCGGTGCACACTGTAATGCAATGTGACACAAAGTTTCGGCTTGCCGTGTTGATTTTCTGCTTGGCCGAAAATTCTCGCGTTTCACCATTTTCTTTCCTTGCCTCCGACTTTTCTCTCTGACAAAACAACGTGTAAACGCTACCCTCCCGTCCTCCAGGTCCATTAGGTAACATCGCTTGCAGCAGAACTTCTTTGAGGACCTGCAATCCAGTTGTGCCGGTGTACTAATTAGCATTACGTTCTAATCCATACTCCTAATTGGTAATGAATCCATGCACGTAAGAAGAAATCATGCCAAGGGTCTCAACTGGATTTGTCATCTTACAAACAACAGAAACATTTTTTGTCTTAATGCATGCCAACATTTCTCATGGTCTTCGAGCTAGTTCAAGTCAGTTGGTAACTCACAAAGCACCCACAGGGCTTCTTTGAGTTTTCAAAGTTCTAGAACTTTTGAAGGATCAAAACAAATGGTATAGGATGCTTCAACGATGAAAATTAGATATGAACTCATATGGGTTTAGTGTGGGGTCTAAAGCAATGTGTTTTAGTTTTAAATCGATAACTTAATATACGTAATGTTGGTCATTTGACAATTTAATTTCCACTATTGTAAAACAGGTCGAATAATAACTGCACTTACATAGATTAAATGTGTCCACCCATCTTATTACACAGTATAATTATCAGACATGTGTAAAGCAGTCCAGTATTAAAGCCGTTCCTTGCGTGCAAAAAGGAACTAAGTCTCACTGGAAGGTGATTGGAGTCGGTCTGATTAGATATAATGGAGTCCGTGACCTTCCGCACTAAATTTTAAACCAAGTAGATTTAGGCCGATTTTGTGTGCCTTTCTGCTCAAGGCGAAGAAGTCATCTTAACGTCAGAAAGGTACGTTATACATGGACAAGTTAAGAAATTGACAGAAGTTATAAAAGAATGTCTGGCACGCTATTTTCACATTAAAAAACTAATACTCAGAAGTATTCCATGAAACAATTGCCCCAATACTATTAAAAACCCAGTGAGAGAGAGATACTTCGGAAAGATAGGCCAAAGAACAGTAGAAATGAACGAACTGGTATTATGGAAATAAAAAAATATCGTATAGGAGGAGAGAAAGAAAGAATGAACAAACAGAATCATTTTAAATTGGGTGGAGACTTGGATTCTCAGAGAAGGTACGAAATATGAATTATAAAGAATTCGTGGTGACATGCATCTAGTTTCTGAGTTATGCGAGTCTCCCACGGGATAATATTAGATTGCCTTGAGGGAAGATTGAAGGTAGCCTATGAAATGTAAGAGCACAAGCTCTGTAGATTGGTAACGTCATTAATTGCTACCAGACTGTTGTAACAGCTAACTTCTCCATGCTGTGCAAACATACTGGGAGTCATCATTTTCAGCACAAGGGCGTCAAGGTTGTGGACCACAGTTAGCCAATCACGTTTTTTTGACCACACACGTGGCACCTGCTCGAGGAAAATCGACACCTGTTTGATCTCCGTTGGTGGTCTAATTATGTCTGGATACACAGGAACTCTCGGGACCGACGGCTGGGAGACGGCACATGATAAAATCAAGGGTGTTGTAGCGCCAAAGAAAACAATGAATTTGATATAGAGTGTTGTGTAATCCTGGCATCCGCTTGTGTGAATCATCAGCATCGAACCTGCTTTGATGTTCCACACAATTCTTTTCCCTGCTACAGAATATATAACAGCTGTTGAGTAGCAAATCCTCACTGACTTCTTTTTTTCCGTTCTTTCCCTCTGCTCAGGTTTAATTTATGACATACTACAAGGTATCTGAGTGCAAAAGAAAATTTACTGAAAACTGATTTTTGCATAAGCAAAGCAGTTTTCTGGAGAGAACTATCGGTGTTTTGCCGTCATGTGCAAAGCCTTAGAAATGTATCGTGTTCCAGGCAAGATTTGAATTACTTCACGAATTCGAAATACTTCCAGCCGAAGAGCACCTTCGCTATTCCGACTATACTACGGAGATGTACGAAACTTATCTAAATGTGTGTTCATGTAAGCTTGAGAGGACACGAGCCCCACGTTATTGCTATAAATGATATTTGCCGGGTATACATCGTCACTCTTTATTCCATTTCTGTACAGTTCTAAGAAGATTGATGCACTTCGCTAGTAAGCGATGCATTTTAGAAATAGATGAAGAGAATTGTCAAAGGTCACTTGCAGTTAGTTTGTTGACTAACATAAAGTGCTCAAGTCTTTCGATATGGGCCTGTCTTAAAAAAGTTGTTCCCACAGAGAATAAAATACTGAAATAAGTTATTTTTGATGAAGTCATTAGTCGTGTGAGAGTCCTTTATAGAAGCTTTCAGGTACGTAAACGGGATTACTGACCTCTCCAGACAACACTATAAATATAGTCCATTAGATACAGATGTTCAGCAGGGTAAATACTGAAGGAAAGGCGAGACGGACTTGCTTAAATAACTTCAGCACATATTGCTCAGCGATTTGAAAGATACACACACACAGCCAGCCAGTTATTTATAGTTCCGATATCTTGTTCTACGGCATTGTACGGATTGAGAACAACTTCGGTCGTGTGTGTGTATGTTTAAATTCTCGTTCGTCCTTTTCACCCTAGGGCATTTCTATTTAACTCTTTTCGGAGCCCAAATTGTGGTATAGACTAGCACGTTAGCTGTAGCAATTGCTTTAATCTTGTTATAATGCAAAGAAATCCAAACTCAGTACTAGTTTAAAGCAGGGGAGGAACGTTTTATGCTGTATTGCAATTATAAAAAAAAAGAAACTAATGCTACATATTTATCCACTCATTGTATAGTGAAGTTTAATTCATGAGGGCTTTTCAGTTGAAGATGAATTAACCGGTCATATATGAATAGTTAGGATTTCTCCCGCCCGATTTTTGGATTAAAGAGAAAAATCGAAATATGTTTGCTAACGAACTGGGCACTTTAGAACTGTATGTGCACAAAGTTAATTTGATTAGATTGATTTTCAATTAAAATAAGATGGAGTCTCTAGATGTTTTTTTGTACAACAGGAGGATGTTTTCCTTGTGGAAAAAATAGCGCGAGTGTACTTTCACTAGTCGCAATTTTTTATGTGCTTACTATCGGAGAAAGATTGTGCACCCGTCTTATATTTACAGTGAGATAAGTGATAGTTCTGCAGAGTCCTCTGGAGGAAAAACATAGTACTATATTTTCAAACCTCCAACTACTACCAGGATGGTTTCACACTCGTCTGCCAATTCCACCTTCACAAACATCGGTACTAACAGGCTCGGGATTTGAACCCCCCCCCCCAGTCTGTTAGTTGTAGAGCGCAGACGCCATATTCCAATCAACCAGGTTGGTAAAGTGGAATGTAATATATTTATTAAGATAAACTGAAAAATCAAATGACTTCGCAGTAAATTCCTATGAGTTGTGCAATTAAGGGATATTTGATCTATTTACGTCTTACAAACCTTAAAAATGCTGGCCGTTTCCTTGATAAAATCTTCTTACTATTTCTCCTAAAGTCAAGGAAACTCCTATGATTAAATGGAAGTCAGATTTTCACAAAACAAGAAAACGTGATGCCCGAGATCTAAACATTCTTAGAATTCAGATGAAAATTGGTCCCATCTTGCTACATGAATTATTCAATTTCATCTTTACGGTTTCCACTGCAAAAAGATCCTTTGCGGATCTGGAAATACTTTATACGTAATCGCACAAATACAAAACACACGAAACACTTAACATACTGCAAAATGGCGTGACTACTACTGCGTTTTATTTCTTTATAATACAGGCATTCATGATAATTATAATCCAACAAAAATTTCAACGTAATGTAATCTGTTTATTCAAGAGATGATATGTTTATCATAGCAAAGAATTCATCTGTATGGTAAGCAAAAAAAAGTAGTCGATAAAAAAGCGGCTAAAATCTGGTTGTACAGTAGTTGACAGGAGATATTAAACTAGTAACTACAGATGCTATTAATATCTGTAGATATTAATATGTAAATATTAAACATATTTACATATAAATCATTTGTAAATATGATTTTACAATTATGAAATTGTAAAATCATATTCCAAAGTTTGGGATAAATCTTTAAGTTACTCATGCAACATCAAGCAAACAAATATAGTTGCATGCAAGGGGTAAAATAATGCAAAACTCACCAAACACCTCACAAACACGAATACCCCCTCTGATATATATTTCCATATCTGATTTCTCAATCGCTACTCCTCTTTTTTGCACGTCCTTCTCTCATCTCATAGAACGAGATATTTTGCGCATTTTTTTGGCTGTGATAACTCACGTCAGTATTTGTTGTTCAACTTGGAATTTTCACTTTTGATCTTCTTTGGTTAAAGATATCTTCCCTTCATTCAGTCAAATTCGGTTGTTGTTGTTTTTTTTCTTTCTTTTTTTTCCGCTCCGTAACATCATTAATCATACTAAATTTTTTTTGACATTCTTTAGATCTTGACATTTTCCATTCCTGCTTAACTCATACACGTTAGTTATTTCTCCTCAAGACCCAATTTCGTAACTAAAACTACCTTTTCTTCTTCTTCCCACAATAGGTAGAGGTCTTTTGACATTCAAAATTATAATTCGAAAAATTATGAAACTTGTACAGATAACTAAAATATTTTTCTCACATTTGAAGTGAAAATGAATCAGTTAAATTAACAAAACTGTGCCTTTCGCACTGTTTATTTTTTATTTAAAAAGTGGTGTTACATCATAGTATTATCACTGTAATTGAAGTGCATTATCAGTTTTAGTACTTAATCCTTTTCCCTTAATGTTGCTACTAAATGATCCGATTTAAAGCCAAATTGGCTCCTCAGTCTCTTTATCCAGAGCTGATTTGATTTTGTTCTTCTATATTTGCATCCCAAATATTCAAGTAGAAAGCTTTATAGTAACATGTTTCGTTTGGTTGCAATGATCTGGTTTCGAATCCAACTTAGGAAGCATTGAAACCATTATAAAGGCTTTCTTCTATCTGAAGGTGAGTTGATAGATGTAATGTAGAAGAAGATTAATTTTCCTCCACAAATCTCTGGTTTCTCATTCTTCAAACACACACGTAGCTGAAACTGAATAATGCCTCATAGCCTGATATTTGCTCATTGAATACAAGAATATTATAAGATATAGGACTTCATAATTATTATTTGTTTTTGTAAATGGGATTTCTGAGATAAATATTACTACAGTATAGGTCCATAGAACAGTAAACTCCGTGTAAAAAAAAATAATCTCTCAGGAAAAAGCCATTTTATTGAGAGATTATGGGATCTCTGCGTTGGATTAGTTCGATCCGCATAAAAAAAATTATACAGCAAACCTTGACATAAGTTGGCGACTCCAAATCTTATTCAGTGCTACCACACCTGTTGAATGAGGGAAGGGAGGGTGCAAAAGGGTGTCTGTATGCGTTGCTAGTAAGTTAGTTGTAAGAGAACTAAGCACATCCCAGAACCAAGTCCCTCATTTTGCAGTACAGACAAGTGTTCGCTGTAACAAAGTCGGAGGAGCACGATTTAAATGCAAATGTATTACCGTGATGGTAATTACGGAACGCGGGTCGGAAGCGAAAACGTGGAAGGGGGCCCGAATAGACGAGAGGGAGGATAGAGGGGGAAGGAGGGAGAGAAATCCCACGTCAAATAGTAGCTACCGGCTCAGAGGCTTGTTATCCATCAAAGCGATGCGCTCCATAACCTCGACAATGTCCGTTCGGGCAAAAGAGGCCTCGGCTAGTCGCATCCTAATGGAGCTTTAAGACATGCAAATGCTGTGTTAATGCAGTGGTAATAGCGCTAGGCTTAACAACTCGCCCAGAGGAATTGGTAGCAGCGGTGACGGCTCCGCTTGGCGAGGACAATGGGAGGTCTGAGAGAGGAGTCCCGAAGTTAGAAGACGCTGAGGATACACAGAATCACGTGCTGGTATGAGCGAGGGCTAGTTTTCCTAATGAGACTGAAGTACTTTTGCCAGAACGAGAGGAAAAGACACGAGACTGTCAGTACTCTCAGGGAGACCCCATTATAAAATACTTGTGTGTGTGCGTGTACATATACTGTAAATACCCCTCAATTTGGTATACACAGAAAGGGAAGAAAGAACGTCTCTGCTGTGGAGAAATACTTTTTTTTATTCCCAATCAAAATAAGACTGTAATCATATTCGGGGAAATATCAGATCCAAATATTAGTCATCCTGGGGATTAGTGGCTCTCGAGTCATCCAGGGCGCTCAAAAATGGGGAAGCAGGAAAAAACAGACTAATTAGGATAAGCACTCCAAGCAGTCGGCCCACCTTCATCCCCCACCCCCTTACTGCTGCTCTTCATTTCTCTGGTGTATTCGATCTTAGTAGAACGAATCAGCTCAAACTTCATGCATTTTCTGTGTGTATGAGGACTTAAAGGCATCCTTGTTCATTTTTTTTTTGTTTCCAGGGGATTAAAGTACCTTCGTATTAACTGTAATAGCTTCTACAATCTTATAGGTGACTGCTATAATCGTATTAAGGAAATTATGAAATTGAGAGAAAAAGATTCGAATAAATATGAATGCTGGAAATTGATCACAATTAAAACGTTGGGTTTCCATTTTTCTGTGATGCGGATCTTTATGAATATCTTTAGGCGAGAGATTACATTTATCCTCACGAGTAATACCACCATTCATATTACTGGAGGCCTGAAATGTTTAATTTTTATTTTTTTTTTAGATATTTAATTTTTCGAGCAAATTTTCCGAATGATTTGATATTTAGTCCCACCAACATGTTGATTTTTGGTAATATTGTATGTGGATTTGGATTGGAAAAAAATGATTTTTCGTTCTCAATTTCGACTTATTGGTTGAATGTTTCTGGTCAAGAATTTAAATGTTAAAATTGGGCCAAATTTAATGTTTACGACTAACCGAAATAAATGTAGTTTCATAAATTTATGGAAATACACAACACTCGTGAATCTGCACTTTTTCATCTTTCTTTTCGCTCCCGAGTTACGCTGCAGGATAGCCTAATTTAGATCATGTTAACAAAGTGAAATAAAACAAAAGTTTTCTTAGTATTGGACGATGCTATTGTATTCGGATGTAAACATCGTTTTAATAATTTTTGCGATGGTGACCAAGGCTCCCCTTCTTCTGGTATAATAAGCTGATAATCTTGCCGTTCAGTGGTGACAGTTAAATGTTGAAAATGGTCCTGGAGAATTTCCTAAATTTTGGTAAATGTTAACAACGACTTGTGGTTTATGCAATTAAACAATTCACCATTTTCAGGTGCAATTTCATCTTTAATAAATAATTTGTTTGTCGAGTTGCAGAATGGTTTTGCATAAGCTTTTCATTCATATTCTATTGGCAGTGAAGACTGCATGTTTAATTCCGATTCATTCATTTTCACCCTTTGAGGTTTTTTTTAACAAGTCGATTGCTGAAGTATTAGTTTTTCGCATCCCGTGTTACGTTATAGAAAGTTCTGTTTCACATTTTCACAAAGTAAGTTGCGTTTCGGTCAAAGGTAAGTTTAAACTTCTCTGCATAGAGACAAAAAGTCCTTGATGACCCTTAACACAAGCACAAACTTTTCGTGTTTTGTTTAGATCCAAAAGTGTTACTTGTTTTGTTCATAATTCCAGGGAAATAGTACAATTCTTTTCGCCCCTTCCGGTTCATCAGACAGTATTCACAACGTATAAGTATTGGTTATTTAAGGGAGGGTGTACTGATTCACTGAATAAAGATTATAATCACCTCCGACGATCTTCACACAAGCCATGCCCTGACGTAGAAGAAACGAGGAGGCTCTTCTTCACCGCCCTCATCTCCACCCTCTAATTTTTATTTCTGCAAAGAAAAATTGGGCGTTTATTCTCGCCACCTCATCACAACAAAAGGGGTCATTCTTATGTGGATTTTCGTGTGGGAGGTCTCTTCGTTGACTAACGAGCTGACGAAAAGGGCAGGAACGTCTAATATCGAGCGCGCGCGTGTTCTTTGAGTGTTTAAAGTTAATTTTGAATCCTTCTACGTACATAATTATTCAGAAAATAACTTTATAACTTACGAAGCTCAATTGGAGTGGTAGTAAAAGAGCGCATTATTATATCGTTATTATTAATATTATTATAATATTCACTGTCAGTTTTAAGTCTAATAAAATCTTCCGAAAGATGTGCTTTTTTTGTCAGCGTTAGTGTTAGATTTTAAGCTCTTCCTCAGCATAGTTAATTATAGCCAATTTCGCAACGAACACAAGACGTTGATTTATGCGGTCTCAGATTTCCAACAGTTTGTCACCCTCACGATGTTTGTCTCTCTTCCAAGCCAATGACCGCACAGTTTTTACACCATTCATCGAGTAATGCGTAATAGGAGGTTTCTTAAAACATAACTCACCTCTGCAGGGTGTAGAATAAGTAACGCCCTACCTTAATGTTTTTATTTTATCACAATTTACTAAGTAAGTTGTGAGGGAATAATATTCTTTATAAAGTCAAATTCCCATTTCACATAAATTTAACCAATGCAGAAAAAAATAGTGAATATATTCCTGAGGATATTCGAGATCTGTCATATTTTATAGCCAAATTTAATTTAAAAATCATTGGGTATTAATTGGCCCTAATCACGGCTTCTCTCGCTCTGTGTCATCATTGTATTGGAACAGAGTTAACCTTTTTTCTTCCACATTCCTCGGTATTGAATTACACGGCTGAACCAAAAGTGTCTACATTTAGTTCAATACTACATCTACTATAATCTTCAACGCAGAAAGAAAAGGCAGTTCCAGTGGTACATTTAAATCATTACTTTTAATATTTGGTCAAACATCAGGTTCTGCAGGGGAGTAATATTCCAGGTTTCATTTTTTTTCAATTGTTGATAAATTTCTTAAGTTATTTCTGTCGGAAAGAAAAAGAGATACCCATCACCTTCCGTATGTCCTATCCTAAGTTTGAAGTTTTTCTGATATTCTGAAATTAAGACAGCATTCTTCGGATTTTTGACCTCCATTGTTATATTAATAATGTAACGCACACGACCTACTGTCACAAAAGTTGGATCTTTCCTTCTAGAATACGTTAGGTGATTGTAAATGAGCCTCAACAGAAACTTTCCTGGGTTTGCGATTCTCAGTTTTGTCTTTTGCATACTTATCTAAACGAGCACGAACTGGGATGTGATGTAGATAGCGCGGGTAAAAGTATATAACAATTGAATTGATGCTAATTTACTTGTTATAAGGATTTTGGAAGAAAATATGGTGATCATTTATATAATTAGTTGCAATATCTTACTGGTGCCTATATCTTTCAATAAAGACAGACAATTAATCGTTGGCATCTGTTTTTCGCAATGCTACTTAGATTAGTTTTAAAAATGCGGAGATGGGCGTGATGACAGACTGTTAGTTGCTTCATCTGTGTACGATTATAATATTTCAAGAGGCAAAAGGAAGAATCGGCTGCCACACTGTTGGCTTTTTTTTTTGTAGGGAGGGTATAAGGATAGTTGTAGGAACGTGGAGTGAGACACATCATTTCACGTACATGCGGTATCCTTAATGACCACAATGCTATTGTGCGTCTGCTTGGAGACAAAGAAAAATCAATAGCAACAAAGTAACAGGGAAATGTTTTTTGTGCTCCACAATACACGGATCTGAGGTAGACCAGGGTCAACAAGAATTGGGAATATGAGGTGAGTCAATATTTGTACTGGTTGGATCAATGTCTCATGTTTGGTGTAAACGCAAGAAAAAGCTTTGATGTAAAGCTATTAAAGTGCTACGAAATACTGTCTTTGTTCAGTATTGTTATCAATAGGAAAAACCATTGTGTAAATATTTTTTTTTTCGTCTTGATTGAATCCATTTTAGTGAAACTGTTTTGTACATTATAATACAACAATCCCAAGTAATTGCAACAAATGTTTCTGTAGTAGACAGTAACAAAAGAATTGCTAAATCACGATCTTGATAAAACATACGTAATGGGCTAGCGCAGACGAAAAAGAAAATCGACTGATAAATTGCATCAAAACAATTGTTGAGTTTCTAGTACAAGACACATTATAGCAAAAACAAACAGAACATTCTGCATTCTAGACAGATTGTTGATGTATTTGTTATTTGATCGCATTCTTTATTGTGTATCGCGAAATAGATGAAAAGCTGTTTAAAAGCGTGCGCCACGTATTCTAACATCATTAATAAGAATGATGTATGGCGAGCTCGTATGAGGAGTTTATGTAGAGAAGCATGAAGTCATTTATCATTGCTAATCTGATACGACCGAGAGTAGAAGGCAGTTCAGATCCTTAACCCATCGCTACTACCAAACAGTCGACTTGTTCTCTCATGCTTTAGGAAACCATTTAGACAAAATAGAAAATGCAAACCGGTACGTGTAACGTTGGGCATTGGAATCTATTAATAATGATTTTTTTTTTTTTTTTACTTGACATCGAAATATTTGATTTATGCAGAAATTGCACTGACTAACAAGCAGCAAAAGACAGAATGACAAGCGTGGAAATGACAGAGGAGCCTGTCTGAAGGCATAACTGCATGCAGAAGTCACGCAATCACAAGTTAACCAGCAGATGGATTGACTCATTGATTGATGCACGTTAAATGTTTTTTTGTTTGTTTGTTGGTATGTTAGAAACTGTTGTCACGCATGGAGTGTTTTCGCTGACAACTCATTATAAATATGTTGTTAGTTGAGTATCAATGATCTCGTCGGGAATTGAATTCTTCCTGCATACTGAGTCACGTGCTCACCGACGCGGGGTTCAATCGATTGATTGATTGAAATCAGGACTTAATCACTAAATATAAATATGATATAAATTTAGAAAATTCGTGGATATCACGTCATTACCACCCCGGATGGACTTGTGTCTCCTGAAGGAAGATCGACGATGCTATTATTATTATTAACGATAATAACAGATGACGTCAGATTCAGGTTTTTATTTTATTGTTGTCATCCAAGTTTAGCTTTCTTTTCCCTTGTCTATCCGACAACAGAACGTCGAGAGATTTTTATAATACGTTGAATTGGGAGTTGCTACAGCGTTTCTTAAAGGCAAATGAAAAAGAACCTGATTTATTTGGCTTTCCAAATCTATTTCGCATTCCTGCATTTATTATCCTGAGGGAAGTTCATTATGAGTTTCTTGTAAAGAGGAGCTAGGGGAGAGGGAGGGAGACAGGGTCGTCTAAGTAATCTCCGCGATCTCGAAGGAGCCATCGGTCCACGTGCGGTATTCGATGAGCGGCTGTGACAGTGTGGGTCTCTGATCGGCATTTCCTGTCAGAAAAATGAATAGCCGCTTCCAGTAGAAACAAGCATGGAGCCTCTTGAATGACCTGAGCGAGTACGGTCGCATCCATGAGCGGGATAAGTCAAACAAGGAAGAAGGCATGTAAGGAGGGATTTAAACTCTACATAGGCCTTCGCGGAGGTCTTAGGGCACGTATATTTGAAGCCTAATGGCTCTGAAGTATTGACTTTCGAACTATTGAGAACTGCCCTCAGCGAGTCGGGACAAAAGGACTCTTACCGGATTTCTTTGGTGGGGATGCAAGCTATTATTGGGGGACATGTCGCAGAATACATTGGTGGGGTTTTTCATGAAATAAGTACATGGGACCGCCTTCTTTCAATCTTGCCTCACCTTCGGGAAAATTCCTAACTCAGTCACCAAAGAAGATGTCTCCCCTGGCAAAAGACCACCTAAATGAACCCTGCAGTGCACGTGTGCGTGCTTGACGTCTTTGCTGCACCGTTACCAAATATTACGCACCTTGGATTTAAAGCAGTGGCTTCGATTTGCAGTACATTAATAATCTTCATCCAAGATTGCTTGGAGCATACGTTTTTATCTGGCATGAGACAAAAATTAAATAGAAATATGTAAACATTTCCATTTCCGTTATTTGAAGCTTGATCAATTTTGTTTCTAAATCATCAGCGGATCGCTTCTCATTCCCAATTATTCTCGGTATTCTGACATATCGAAGTTCTTAAATTACTTTGAACCTTGACATGATAATGAATGGCTTATTTATATTTTTTTACAGAAAAAATGTGCGCGTGTGTCGGTAACACGAGCCTTTTCAATTATGTTATAGTGGTCAACCTATCACTCAGTTTCTAATTTATATAATAATAACTACCAGCATACGCGAAACCTAACTGCAATTTGGACATTGATTACCGCAGAGGCCATTGTTGGAGTGGAAGCCTTGCTGTGTCCATCCAGAATTCTGAATGCATTATGCAATCATCAATGGCGCCGCTTCGACTAAATGGAACTCAACAACATTTAGTGGGTGGGGACTTTACATTTAATTTTATAGGGATAAATTTGACAGCTTAATGTCGGGCAATTAAATTTCGCATGAAATCGATTATATGACAATTATGTTTACGTTCGTTCGTTATGATAAGCATATATTTTTAATTCGGTTCATTTCTATTCTATTTTATTCTTTTTCGGGTTATTTTTATTTACAATTGTTTCCCTATTTCGTTCATCTTGTTGATTGTTTACGCAAATCTAGAATTTATATATCGAATTTCTCAAATAATGCGAAGTATAATGAGACGACTCGCAGTGGCCATCAGAATTTGGATGAAGATGGGTTAGCCAGGCTCATATGGAGGCGACAGGCTTTTCCCTGCTGAAATTCGAGTTTTCATTCCCGCAAAACAGACAAGTCATCTAGAAGAACAGGCTCTATATAAACACACGTGATTACAGCCTCACTGCTTGCTTTACTTCTTTCGGCAGTAGTAATTCAAAACAAACTTAGTTTAGTACTTGGAGAGACAATGAATAGAGAAAACTGAATAGTGAAAAAAAAATATAGAGAAAGAGAGAGAGAGAGAGAGAGAGAGCACTCAGTCCACTGCATGGCCTCCACATTTCTCTTCGCACACCACTTTGTTTGGACCAGCTCCTCCTCCAGGCAAGATCTGGCAGGTAGATTATTAGCCAGTGATCAGGAAGTCTTCTGCTACGCTACCTACCATTAGGTTCGGTCCTACATGCTATCTAGCGGCTGGTTTACGATTAGTTGTACATTCAAGTGAGGGAGGTTTGGGGTTTTCTTACATTTGAGACTTCCTTGAGACTCGCACCCACACAGCATAAGGGAAAGAAACTCGAAACCTTGCTCTGAGAATATAGAATGAAACAGCCGCTTCGGGTCTCAAATAGGCAGTCTGAAGTGGAATTGTTTCACCTGGTAATGAAAGTCATTACCAGGCTGCTGCTGCCGCCTACAGTTGGCAGCAATCTGGGACTCCTAAGCAAACAAATATATTTTACATATTGGGAAATTGTCGAAAGAGTGATTTAATTTAAATCAATCTTTGAAAGCTTTAATCGAAAGCCTTAATTGAAAGCTTTACTCTAAAATGAAAAACAAAGTAGGTCGATCTGTTGCATGCTTAATTAGAGATGTGCTCTGAAGTAGAAATATTTTTTATGGGAAGGAAATTTATTACATCACAGTAATAAATTGAAAAAGTGTGTTAAAAGTGGGACCCGAATCTTTTCTTTCGTACTGCTTCAAAAACTGATCTTTTACTTGAAATGGCAGTGAGCGCCAAGGAAAAAGGCATTCGTTACCTATATGCATATAAAGGGTCATTTCGTTTTTTTCAATTTTTCCTGATAGTGTTTAAGTCATTGCATCTCCTGGGTTAAGTAGGACACAAGCTGATGTTTAACCAGGAAATTACACGTCGTCGAGAAATAGGATGCCCAATTTATTCGATGATGATCTCTTGTCTAACGGATAGCAAAGTAGTAGATGTTATGGATCACTTTAAAAAAAATTGAAAAGGATAATTGTAATGGTATAAGTGAATGTTTCATTAGGGGAAAATAAAGAACTTTGGTGACTTAGAAAAATGGATGAATAAATTAAGAAATGTACACCGTTTCATATTGTTACGCATCCGATCATAATTATGGTTTGCTTGTTCTCTCTAAGCAGAGAGGATGACCAGGTTGGAATTTTTCAGGAGACAATAATTCAATTTCTTGTCCATAGCTTATACATCATTCACAAGCATGTGCTATTTATAAGAACAGGTAGACCTTTAAATAAGCATGATGGGTTAATTGTAGTTACTACAATGATAACTTAAAATATTAATGTTTAAGAAGCGTGGTGACACCAGTGAACTGCATTATTAAACTTATAAGGATATTAAATATTCGTTAAGTTAAATATCTGTTGATTTAATACGATTTCTACATCATAAATTATCCTCATGAAGATCGCAAATAAAATAAATACATTCGCAGATGGTGATATGCTTGCTACGTGGATGGATTAGCAGCCATGAAGTTGTCCTGGATTTAACTCTAAAATGCGTTTTCTTTTTAAGAAAGTTCATTCGGATAATTTTAGTAGCTTATTTCAGAATAAACACGTAATAAAGTTGAATACATTTGAAATTATTATACAACTGTACTTAAAGCGAATATTAGAGTTAGTTGAATAAATCCGTGTTGGATATAAATTTTATACATTTTTAGTACCATAATAGATAGCGTACGATGGGAGAAAATATTGCAAGCAATGAAACACAGCAAGCATATTTTTTTTTAAAAAAAAAAAACCAATTACAATTCCACCCACAACAGTACTACAGGTCATGGATGTAAGGGAGGAAAATTCAAGACTATATTGAAGTGTACATGCAGTAGCGTGACACTGATGTATGTGACTGATGGTTGACGATTTCGAGATAACAGAAGACGAGCTTAGATGATTGATTGCATTAGTCAGGTTACAGCACTGTTACGTCAAATACTTGAGGGATGAATACGGGACCGAAACATGGGGAACATGCCGAAACCCTATTTCATCATCTACTGAAAAGCATACCATTGATTGAAAATAGATTCGTTTCAGAGTTTGTAGTCTTGTTAGAGAACATCGTTGCAATAACTGCATCACAAGTGATTCTAAGAACATTACTTGAATATCGTATTGCAATAATTAATATTCGAGTACTGCATGAAAGGAGAGGGGTGGGGTGATTATTAACACGTATGGAAATTAATCCAGGTGAGATTCATGGCCTCTATTGAAGATCCGCATTTCTTAGGTTTTTCCTTGGTGAAAATATTTGGTCTCGGATTCCCCCAGCACATGTATACACAGTTTAGACGAAGTGAATCAACGCCTCCCCTCTCTGTTTTACTTGTGAGATGACGAGTGATTGGGTGGAAACTATTGACTTACGCAACATTCCCATAATTGCGTTTTTATCTTTTTTTATTGAATAGTATCATATAAAAAAAACAGTTGGCAAAAACTAATTTAGAGATCAACTTGAAATGGCAGTACGAGATTTGAAGGAAGTGTTTGTATTATTTATTATACAGGAGAGAAGTAATCAGCATAAGTACCATAACTGAACTGAATGATTTGTCATTTAAACAATCCAGGATAACATTTCGTCTAGGAAAATAAGTGATTTGTATTTCTGGATTATAAAGTCACTTTTCGATAATTCATTATGGAAATGAATGTGCCAGTGATTGATGAGCTAATTAAGGTTAAGTTTAAATATTTTGCGCCATGAAATATCAGCGTGTAATTGGTTTTACTATGAAATTACATCCAATATTAGAATTTACGAAAGAATTACTTGACGTAATGTCCAAAATTGCATTTATTGACTGGTATGACTCCGGTTCTTTATTATTATTAAATCAGAGTCACTGATGAGGACGAATAATGGCCTCTGTATGAGACCTGTTAACTCACCTTTAGTTGAAAAGCACTTATAAACGTTCCTCGCTGCACAGTGATGAGAATCGAAATCGGATTTTTCTGTCCAACTCAGACTATATAGCTCAGTCGGTAATGACGATGCCTTTAACTGCGTTCGAATTGCATCTGGGACTCGAGTAAACGGTCCTGTGCAGATGGAAGGGTGTTTTATCCTCAAGCAAACAAACCATTTTTAAATGGTTGGTCTACAGAGCAATTGAATGCAGTCAGTGTAATATAAGTGCAGGATATTACAAGACTGCGTGTATTTAAAAGTGACATAATGTTTATTTTAAAAATAGCATTAAATAAGTAATTTTTTAAAAAAAGCATTTAATTCCCACAAAAGTAATAACTTATTTTTAATTAATTTCCTTTGAAATATTTATATTAATAGACCCATAGTTTTTATCCTGTACTATAACAAAAAAACTTAACAATGAACAAATGGGCAGACCGTGTGGTGCTAGTGATGACTGAGTTATCATGTATTTATAGAAGTGAGTGGAACAAGTCTCATTGATTGTTTACCTGCGGGTATGCATTTATAGGCTACAGTAAGATAACAATAAAGACAGTTTTGTATTATAATGGATCCATCCATATTTTATAACCAAACATAGAAAGATCTTTAATTTTTGAAATTCACCACGGAATTTATGCGAATATAACCTTCGACATCGGAGTTGCCTTGGTTTGCACTACTTAAGAGACTCAGACCTCTCGTGAACCCATATATTCGCATTTTATTAGTGCTTAATTAGGTTACACTAGCCTAACATATATTTTGAACTATTGATTCTCATTAAAGACCACATAAGTCGGTTATAATCTGACTTAGTATTTCTGTATGGGCTTTAAAGTTTCTGGCTAGGTTTCAGGTAGTTCTCACTGTGCAATGGAAAATCGGTCATCTTCCTAGAATTCATCTTAATGAAGAAGTTTTTTGTGTGTGTGTGATACATTTAAAATGTGATGTATGGACATGTAATTCAATATTTCGCTGCATAAGGCCTTATCTGATTTTTAATTATCCCAAAGCCTACATTCCCTTGTATCGCTTACAAGTTTTACAGTTTCCTTGAGGTGGGGGAGGGGAAATATTGATATATTTCTTTCGTGCTAAAGGAATGTATATTTTATTCACAGAATGACAAATTACACTTCAGAAAGTTTAAATATTGTTATCCATTCCTTTTGATCAGATAAAAGGCCGTAATTCTTGTGAAGACCGTTACTAAAGATAAAGAATAGCAAATCGAAAGTGACAGCGGAGATCCCCCTCGAAAATACGCAACTCCTGACTGCGTTGTAATGTTGGTGATTCTGACACCGTCTTTGTCATAATCTGCATTGCATATGGAGTGTAACCCAATCAGTCAGGTCATTGGTAGGCCGCAAGGCAGGCCACAAGATATGATACACCAAGAGAACGCGGCGCACGTGCAAGTCAAATAATAACTTGATTACAGAGGGCGAATGATCGGTGGGCCGACATAAAGGACTTAATTTCCATGACACAGCGGAGGAATGCCTAGCCGCTAGTAGAATGGCGTTAACACTAATTCATAGTCTCCGCCAGCGTGGTGATCTGAGCCATTGTCAACAAATCTTTCGTGTCTCCATGGAAACGGCAGGATCATTAGCCGCCTGGGAGTCCTGTTTCATGAAAATAGGTGGTAATAGGGTAAGAAAGAGTTATTACGGGAAAGGGTAAGGCGTCGACAATGTGTCATTCCCTCTGCCGTTCGGAGGTGTCAGATGCAGTAGGCAGTTTTGAAGGTGGCCGTGGTGTTGGTATCGTTCATCATTTGCAGGAAGGCGAACCGAAAATGGAGGAGGGAAGGAACGATGTAGGGGGGGGGATGGAAAAGGAAAAGTGAGATGTGCGGCCAAACAGTACGGACTTGCGGAATCTGAGTTGTCTACTGGGACTTTAACAGATAAATGGAGAAGATGAAGCGAGATCGTTTTCTTCGGAGAAAAATAAGATACGGATGCCGCGGAATGTCCGTAATAAAGGTCACGCTGTAAAAGCGACCGTAGAAGCAGCTAGCGAAAGCGTCTCTTCGTTCTCATTTGGAGACCGGCGTTGCAATGTTAAGCAAACATCGCAGAATCCCTGGCGAACTTAGTGGAACTCCAGTTCCTTGTCATAACTTACAGAGATGTGAATAATGTATGGGAGCTATGACCGGTTCCGGCGAAGGATGCTTTCTGTGCGTTTTCAATAAAACATCAAGCCGATAGAATGGAGAAAGAGAAGGGATGGTAGGGGCGAACGGACGAGCTCGTTGATGGTCGGCTTTAGATTCTCTCTCGGTTTCGACGTTAGTGCGTAGAATGCAAATCAGATAAGTCCTCAAAGGTAAGTCCACTTTTTTCCCAAGTGTGCCCATGCCCTTGTTATATTTCTGTTTATGAATCGCTAAGGGCCTATGAAATAGTTCTCTTCCAAGTACAACGTTTCTCAATCGCCGACCTAAGTGCAACCTCCCCGGGAGAGAAAGTGAGAAACTTAGTTTGCTGAACAAAATCCGATGCGTAGTGCAGCCAATTTGACGCTTCGCCATTCATTTCAACTACAGTGAAGTGGTTTTTTATTGCTTTGTTTTAAAGGATTTCACGTTCTTTTTGTGGACAGCTGGTATCTTGCTGAATTTTCAAATCACTGCTTTTTCGTAACGAACAAGAATTTCACAAGAAAAGTCCGTATAGGCATGTTAGTTTTATCTTGAAACATACAAGGGAGCACAGCACGGGTTTTTGAAGAAAGTCAGTTCCTATCAATTCAATTCATAAGCAGAAATGATTAATAATGAAAGAACTGGGTTCGAACCCCGTCTATGACGCGAAAAACCTTTTTGGTCAGGGCTTTCCCATCAAAAGTGAGTTAGCCAGGCTCACGAAGTAGAGGATTTTTCTTCGCTCAAAACAATAACGAGATATCAGAACTGTGATGCGCCATCATTGTGCACGTGTATTGTTAAATATTGCCGCATGAAGCTTTTATTTTTTCATTCGGCTACTCTCCACTTCTTTACTAGTCCCCTCCTAATAATTCGCCGCTTTATTCATTCGGGATCACAATTAACTTGAGTAGATTCGAACTTAAAAGTACTTTTACCATATTCGATTCGCTGCTCAACTTACAAAACCTTTATATATCTTTAACTCTTAAATGATCATGCAGGCGACCTTTTAATTGCACCCAGCCTTAATTGTGATCCTCCCTCGACTACCAGGAAGTGTAGGCAGGAAATGAATAAATCTCGAGATGGTGATGATGGACTGGGTTGTCATCTAATTATAGAAGTGTGTGGAATAAAAGTCTTATTCATTGTTGCCGATAGAACGGTCGATAGGAGGAGTCGTCATTTATCATATTTCTACAAACTGTCCTCCCTCATTACGAAGACACTTTCGGTGCTTTCAAAAGGACCAACCCCTCATCGCCACTCGCATCTTGAGCTTGTCACAGCCGATGATTTTTCATCCGTCATCATCACGCTGGCAATGCTAAGTCTTTGTGGAGAACACTCGGCCAGTGGAGCAGCGGGTCGTGACCGAGGTAGACAAACAGGGAAGAGGAGGGGGGATCGAGGGGGAATGATCTGTAAGTGGACTTGAGACGCAATGCTTGAGCGAGGTTAAATCGTTTTACTTCCAGACTGCTGGTTTCAAAAGGTCTTCCTCGTTAGGACTGCCATATGGTGAACAGATGGGTCAGATAGATTACCAGCCCCTGGCTTTATATCCTGGGGGGGGGGTGAGGAAAATGAGGTGAATGGAGTTTCGAAATAGCGTTTTCTCATTGGCACCATGTGGCGTTAGTGAACTGTGTGCGAGAGTGGATTAGCAGGTCTGAATTGAGGATCAATTGGTAACTGAAACTCCAGTCTTTGTAACAGCTTCAAACGATCTGTTTTACTTCTTCCCCAAGCAGTATTAGACGCTATCACTCCCAGGCTTTTCATACGCGCATGCACGTACACTAAAACGTGACAGAGACTGCAGGCGCTAAGTGGATTGTATTTGGCAGATAAGACCAAGCAAGCTGTGACGTTAACTTTTAGATACAGTCGCAGAGTTGTAATCGGAATGGATTTGTTCCATTGATCCCCGATCCGACTTATGATATTTGGCAGCTATAATCATCCCAGAAATAATCTTTTATTGCACAGATTTATCCATAAAAATACAAAATTTCCGTTAAAAACCACGTGGTGTGAAATTATAGCAAAAGAAGGGATGTGACTAACATATTAAAGATCAGGGTTATGATATTGCTGTGACGAAGCTAATTTAAGTGGATGTAGCCGCTCCCTAGAATATTTTTTTTTATTTAGCAGCAGGATGTCTATACCACTTTACAGTAATTCATGATTCAGATCCTAACAATGCCAAAGTTCTCGTCAGTGACAAAAGAAGTCTCGCCTCTCTGCTTTAATATGAACCCAGATAAAGAACACATTTTTTTATCCACATCTATTAATATTTCTTATTACCTTTCTTATTATCGAAGTGGAGAGAAAGGATAATAACACTCGGGTGGTCGGAAGCCTTTCCGGTATTGAGATTTTATTGAAAGATATCAAAAATATTAACTGGGGGATTTCTCCAGTACCACAACGTGATGCACAAGTCTTACCTCGCGTTCTGCAAAATATAACAACTTTAATTACTTTTTTCTTCAATGTTTTAGCTGGAAAGAGCTGAGTGGTTGGATTCACGTGTTAGCACTAGAGGGACATATGTAAGTGCTTTACAACTTAAAAGTGGAATAGCCAGTCTCATGCTTGAAGTGGCAGGGTTATTCTGTACAGTGTTCAAACTAGCTAGAACACAGGCAATCGAGATTTAACACTCCTCTTAGCATTAATTGCCTTTGTGCTAAATAACCAACCAAACAAATCTTAAATGATTATTTTGAAATCAAATTAAACAGATGTACCAGTTGTTTTGATTCTCTTAATCCCAATTTATATTTATTATGCAAGATAAGAATCGCCTCAAAACTGATTTTGATGACCTTTTTAATGAGGTGTTCTTTCTCTCTCCAAATAATTTGGTAACAAAAAAAACGAAAAAAAGCTTGAAATTTTAAAATAAAATTATCGATTAATGTTAAATGAAAACTGGGAAGAGCGATAGTAAATGAGGATGATGCCAAGATCTGTAGGATCACTTAAATCAACTGTCAGCTTAATGTGGCCAACTGTAAGATGATGCACTTTAGGAAAAAGAAATCGCAAGCTGTGTACTGTATTCATGGAAATTAACTGGAGGAAACTGATGAGGCCAGGGACTTGGGGGTGTTTGTGGACAGGACGTTTGAAGTTTAGAGGGCATATGACAAAGGTAACCAAGCCAGCACGTGGTTGTTGAAGTACACACTAGCAAACTGGGATAGAGAAGTTATTGTTCTTTATAAGGATTTAATAAAGCCACATCTGTGATGCTGCGCGCAGATCTGGACACCCGGACTTCTTACAGATCTGTTGTCAGGAACGAGAAGACATGATAAAAGCACTTAAGTTATTAAATAGGTTTGAAGGATTGATACTGAACTTTTTTTTCAGTACAGCAAGAGAGAACGAGGGGTCACCTATGGAAATTCTGTGAGTAGTTATCAAGGCTGTTGAGGACTGGATTTTTGTTCGGAAAGTAGTGAATGGGTATAATGTGTCAGCGGTGGCTCTGAGTGCTTCGTCAGCAAATGAGTTTAAGGAGAGAGATACGATATGTGTTGTGTCAATAATAGATCTCCCGCGATGAGGCTTCTGACCCCATCCGCGATGATCGTAATACCTATAATAATAACAAAACGTTCAATGCTAGTAATCCATAGAATCACTAAATAACAAGAAGAGACATTGTGCTTTCAATCAGTAGTAATAATACTGGGAATTATGTGGGGTTATAATTATCACGTATTGTGGATTATTTTCAAGCATTCAGCCTCTGGAAATTGACTCATCTTGAAATGGTTGAATTACATTATTGACGAATAAAATTATTACGACCTACCGTCAGTCACTTTCCTTCTGTTGTCAGATGATTTAAGTACTTGCAGTAACTTAAGACTGTTAGCCACTTCAAGTCTAAAATGAACTTTAATAATCGGCTGTTTATGACGATGCATTGAATAATACTATTAAAAGTCCGTACTTCAGTGTGTACGGAGTTATTAATTAATTACCGTGTGATGATACAGCATAAGTTCCCTTTATGGGGAGGTACGGCACCATCTCAGTCCTCCCCCCCCCCCCCAAATTTTATCCGAGCTCCGGAACCGGCATAGCTGACGAATCAGGCCTATGGCTGGGTCGGTATTCCTGACTGTAATCCGTGTGTGTCCACGACCGCTTTGCCTTCCTGCGGGATGAAAAACCCCAGATAAACTGTGGGAAAAAACCCTGCTGTCTACGCCCAAGACAGGCTAACTTGGCTATGGCTGAGGAAGATCCTTAAGCTCCTCACTTCGGTGATGGGAATCGAACCTAGGACACTCCTTCCCCAGGCATATGGTTGCAAAGCCACTAGGCTAACCGCGCGGACTACGGATTTATTGAAAAATATAGTTTCGGGTTGGGAGCTCACATCTCCTTTCAACAATAGATTGATGGTGACTGTCATAATAAAGACTTTCTGCATAAAGCCGATAAAGTTATAAAATCCTGAAAGAGATGAGGATGGTGAATATTAATCATTATTTTATAGTACATATGAAAAATATTTTGGCATTGATACTTTGAGGCAAAACATATCGATGCCAGAGTTGCCTTGGTGTTGTCTTCCTGAAAGGACACTGACTCTGCCCAAGATTATGTTATGTTCTTCTTTTATCAGTGATGGTTTCGTGGCTATTCTCGGAATAAATTAATAAACAAATGACCTTAATGAGCCCTTGAGAATTGAAGCAGTTCAGCTGACCATTTTCCGCACTTCCATCGTCACAAACACACTTTCTTGTTAGTGTTGAAACCAAACCAATATTTTAAAGCAATGATTTGCTTAATCAAATAGTTCAGAAAGATCGTTGCTCATTAGACCAATGAAATTAGACTGATTGTGCCCAGTAATTATTAGCTCCGTTTCTGAGTGAATTAATTGGACATTTGTTCGAAGCGCTAATCAAAGAGTAATGTATAATAGTATATATTGTTATTGTGTGCAAATATAAGAAAAAGGTACAATAAAACACTGAAATATTACGTGAAGTCAAAGAATTGTACACACCTTAGATATTTGCATTTTTATTCTGAAAATTCGTGTTTTTAAAACGAAAAAAAAAAAATAGAATAAATTTTAAAAGACCCTTCTACTGAATTTTTATATACAAAATAAATCGATTTAATCAAAATTCATTTAAAATACTTGAAATTCAAACTATTCCGGTTATTCTCTCAGAATAAATGTTCAGCGACTCGCTTCGGTGTCCTTTTCCGTGGTAAAGCACGCCAGCGTCAGCGCGGACAAAACTGAGCATTTACAGCTTACAATTGTCTTCTCTGTAAGCGCTACATTTTTCTTCCGAAAAGCCCGGATCAAGATCAGGATGCTTACAAAGTCGTTGCCAGTTTTTTAAGATAACCTGTTCGATCTGTTTTCTCGCGCATCCTGCAACAACTCAACGCACACGCCGTTCACCATTTGGATGCACAGCGAAAGCCTCGACTTCCTGACTCCAAAGATCTAAAACATTCACCCCCCCCTCAAAGTAGATAAATAATCATATAAAACAATTCATCTCTGATAAACAGATGGGCATTGTGTGATGCTGGTTGTTGCCGCTATTAAAAGACATCGAGATAGTTTTACTCAATTACTGAATATTTACCTTAAATATTCAGTAATTCAGCAATAACTTCGCAGCTGGGTAAAGTTTGTGTTGCCATATCACCAGCTAACTAAATACGATATTTATTTAGCTGGTTTTGTATCCATCACCTTCAGAACACAGTTGTTCACATAACGTAACAGTAACAATTAGTTAGAGGTTTAAAATTGAACAATACAAAGAATGAACCCCAATTTGGCGTCATCTATTGTTGGATAAAGAAAGTTTACAAGTATTAAGTCGATATTAAAATGACTGACAGATTTTGTTTTGGAAATTTAATACAGCCATACGTGTTAAGATTTCGGGACCGCTTCATATTTCCAAAAATAGCCTGACTTGCAATGACTTCTATGTAAGTAAGTCATTGCAACCACACGTATGGTTGCCTAGTCTGCCAGTCCTGACTTGATATAAAGATGGCGGTGAATGTATCGCTTATGCTCTCCGAGACAGATATCAACAAATCTTTTTTGTTTATCCATAGTAAGCCATTTAGCCAGTACAGCACCCTCCTGGATGTGAAAAGGATAGAGCTGTCCTTGAGTGAACGGATGAGGATTGATAACTTGATATCTGGTTTACGAATGGTATGGAGATTATATTTATTAAGCACTCTGAAATATCTTTTCAGATGAGTCCTGAATGTATGGGATAGTAACAGATTCACTTGGGTGTTGTGTATTGGAGAGAGAGAGGAATACTAAAGGTCAATTAGGTATTCTATTGGTCTAAGTAATCTATTGTGGGGAGGGGATTTAATTCATTTATCAGTACATTTAAATAGCCAACAAAAATATGTGGCAAATGTAGGTGAGATCATTGATACGAGTAAAATATTTGGCCTACTGTGTGTGTGTGTATGAGAGAGAGCATTTTTAATATACCGCACTGTTGGGTTGGTTGGATGATGTTTGCGTAAATATCTTCCGGTAAGTGTTACTTGCTTTCAGCGAGTTGACTGTCTGGTATAGTATCAACAGTTGAGCGTAGGAGGGCCATTTAGTATTTTATCATACGTCAGGTTTGAATTTTTTGTGCTCCATAAAATTGAATTTTTTGTCCTGAATAAAACCGGAAAAAAAAAAAAAAGACTTTTGTATATCACGGCTTCATCTTTCTGTTTCTTTCCTCCGGGGGGGGTGGGATTGAGAGAGACAGTGTGTGTTTATAAATGCACGTTCGCTCATGCACACTAAAGTATTAATTGTTCAGTTTTACTCTTGATTTATTATGTACATGTTTAATTATAATTAACATGAAATGTGTGAAGAAAAATATGAGCAGATTTTCATATAAGTAACCTGAGTAGTCACATTTGTTGACTACTCAGGTAGTCAACTCACATTTGTTAAATAATTTGTTGTTAAGCATTTTTTGTTTGTTTGTTTGACCTTATTTCTAATTTGCGAAAGTTCTTTAATGACCCGCACGCTCTTTCTATTTGTCCATAGTGCATCTTTGGTGGATTTGAAATGTAATCGTGGGGATTTAGCTTGTGTTTTTAAATGCATTCTTGCTTAAGGGGACGAGTTAAAGTGAATGATAAAATACCCTGGCAAAGAGAAACTAGATGGTGAGTACGAACCCTTAGATTCTAAGAAAACGAAATGTTTTCCAAATGACCTTGCGTATGGGTCAAATCCACTGAATCGCATTACGCCAAAGCAGACTAAGGCTACGAGACCAGTGTAATTATGTCCCGTTAATTGCTTTTCTGGCTGTTTTCCTGATGAAATAGAAAACGGTTGCGGAATATATAATCACGATTACTGCCAAAATCTAACTATCTCTTCTACATAATTCTGGCTTCAACCCCCTCTATTTCCTTGCGGCTGTAGTGTATGTATGAGCAGGGACTCAAAACAACCCCGCCTATGCTGTCGCATTGGATAAAACCCCGACAGGCCCCGGGTTCAGAGAGTTGAAGCAGTATCATAAGTACAAGACGGTGTTTCTTACCAGAGATTACGGTCATTGCAGTTCAGCCATAAACTAAAGATGCCCATTACCTCGCCAAGGGACATAATCCCTATCCTTCTCTTCCCATTAATCTCCATTAGAGGATAACTCCATCAGAAGCGTACCCCCCCTCCCCCGTTTAGGTAGCAACCTCTGTAGTGGCAGTTGTTGTTCTTCCAACGTGTGCAGGTCAACGACCAGTGTCACCCACCGTATCTGTGCGGCGCCAAAATGCAGTGGCTATCTTGTCGCCGTGTACCGCTCAGCCCATTTAGAACATTTCCGCCATTTCGCACAACTATCTCCGTGATTTGTATGTGAGCGAGAGAACGCGTGTCGCGCTGCGTGTGTTCTCAGTAAAGGAAGGTTAAAAGGCGCGGGGGGGGGAGACGGGAGCGCAGCTGGAACGGAAGGATAAAGAAAGAGTCAAGCGAAAGGGGGGGGGGGGAATTGCCCTGCTTTTGCTACTGTGCCAGATAAGGTAGATAGAGTTCCTAGATTTGGGGATTTTTTTCGTTGATATTACCCCACTTGTACCTCCTCTTCTCTACTCCTTTCCGTCTCCGTGGTAGATACGGCAACATCTGACTATTATCGGAGCCACGTGAGAGGCCTGGTTGGTGAGTTTATCGGCAATGTGGGTAGTTTGCGCGCACAACAGAGGCTCAGTTCACCGTGTGGAAATTCCGCTATCTTAACAGCCTTGCTACACAGTCACGCGGTTGTTACAGTAACATTTGTCGCTAGGATACAGCAACGGGCGTAAAAGTTGTGTGCTCGGCTAACGAAGTAGCCCACTGGAGAAGTATTAATGAAAGGATCGGACGAAGTCAAATCACGCAAACGAAGAAAGGAGATTTAAAAGAAAGGGGAAGAACAACTCGGGGTTTTGAGGCTTTCATCTGTTCTAATGATTTTCAGATGTCTTTGCTCAACTCATCAAGCGGAAGATTTCTGTCTTGTCGTTCTTTAAGATTAAAAGTTTTCTTCATGGTACGTTTGCTTTTCCGGTTAAGATGAGAGAATTAAAGAAAGCCTGAGACGCTTTGCCCTTTTATATACTCGCAAATTAAGGGTCAATGGAGCAGCAGAGATACGGATGGCATTTATATATCCCTTTTCTCGCTTTCTGAGACATCTGTTGCATTCCCCGAGCCCGTCTTGGTCTCTGGTGTGCACTACCAAGCGAAGTTGCAGCGTTATTGACGTGATCGGTTGCGATAATTCAACAGTAGTTAAGCCTCGCTTGCACATAGATAATCATACATGAAGGTGAAACACACGACAGTTATTTGGGGCGAATAAAATGAATCTACTTTTACCGATCCGGAGGACAAACGTTTTATAAATTATTCTTCTGTATTATTATTTAGACATGCTACAATTAAGAAACAGATTCAACAAATATCGTTATCCAAATGATGTCAAGATCAAAATCTTTCCCCTATTAGGGGATAACAAATGTTTTTAGTTCCAAGTTGACTCTCATCCTATTTGAGTTATTGGTATCGCAATTACGGATGTCTGCAATTTTCTCATGCTAAGAGAATTTTTTTTTATTAAGATGAGTAAGATCGTTTCTAGAAAACCCAAAGTGCCAATTATATAAGTTACATTTTTTCCCATGACGTTAGATGTGAATGTAGCTTTTTGGAGGAAAGACTCACAGTTCGATCTAAGACAACAACCTGCTAATAGAGGACCAGAATATGGAGGATATTTGAATATCACTCCTCCTTTACAGTAGCAGGAGATGTTCCTCTTTGACTTCATCAGAATATATCACTTGCAGTTCACAAGCATAATAGACGAGTCTTTGGGCCTCAGATTTTTGTATCTCAACAATTCTGTCTCTTATTTCCTTGTTTGGAATAACGGTGGTTAAAAGTTCGTCGTGCAATTTTGTTTCTTATTTTTTATTTTTAAAATGAGTTCGTCAAATGGAAACATCCACAAAACAAGCTGGGTAGATTTCGAGTGATTGATTGTTGATAAATTGCGTGTTCTCTGGCCAGCATATTTTGAATGATGAGAATACTCGAGCTTGAAAAATTGCTTCCACCTCACTTAATATATTAGGCTGATCTAGATCAGTCTAATATATTAAAATTAATTGAAAAAGCCCTTAGAAATATTATTACTATGACAGAAACTAAATTCGGGTCTTTCTTTTCGCCTAAGAGCGTCATGAACCACCGAATAAACTACACTTTGTACTTCAAATGCATTTAGTACTTTGCTTCAGTTAGTGCAATGTTAGTTAACCCACCGTGAAATCGGGTACATTCTGAATTAAGCCTATTGTCGCTCGCGTACACACGTTTCTGTTACTTGACTTTGTGCACTATCAAGATAGACACCTCTTCAGTACTTTGCATCGTCCGTTCAACTGCATCAGTTCAGAACATAACCGAGATACCACTTGCTTTTTGTACAATGTGGAAAAGAGTCCAAATAAGTGCTACAGGATCACACCGTGCCTTCCATCATTCTTCAAATCCAGTGTTAGAATTCCCCTTTTCTATTCTCATTTCAATTTGCGAGAGAAAATATATATACTCTCGAATTATCAAGAAGGGAATAGTGTGATCCTTCTCATGCACTGTCTCGCATTCCATTTTTTTTTATCTACAGAATGAAAAAACTCATAAATGTTCGCATTTTTCTTTAAAATATGTTTGCATCCTACGAGATAATCTTGCTGAAGTTCGTTCTTTATTATCCGTGATGACAAATTTTGACACGTGGCTGCCATCTTGTGCGGGTGTGTATTCTCGAAATAGTTCTAGCTCATCTCTAAGGAAGTAGCGGATCAAACTCATCTGAAACTTATCTCGAAGGAAGAAGCAGATGTTTTGAAACATCTCCAGCATGGAAGAGTCTTTTAAGCTGTTCATAGAAGGGATGGCAAGCTTGCTTTTATTATTTCTGAAACGCACTGTACGATTGTAAATAATTCACACGTGTACCGCTGGCCAGACACATTACGACAGCCTTTATCACACCTGGTGTTTAACATGCTCGGTATTTTCCTAATCCAGAAACAGCGGCACTCACAATAAGGAACGAAGCAGGCGAACGCTCCATGTCAAGTGATAGGGTTATACTTGCGGGGCATGCTAAGCGGCCGACCACAGTAGCCATTTCGTTGGCTGTAATGATCCACGGAGCGCCACAGCACGTCCTACTCGCAATACCGAGCGGCAACGGCGATAAAGTGAATTATTGAAGCAAATAGGAATGGACAAGTTGCACGAGGCCACCAGGCAGACCCGTGGGCTGAATATTTATAGCGTTCAACCCGCTCCTCAGGGGGGGGCGGCTCTGTTTGTTACAGTTTGCATCTCTGTTAGAAGTATGGACGTGACGGAAGGGGGTTGAGGGGTGGAGAAGCGCCTGTGCTCCGTGGAAGATTCCTTTGATGTGTTGGCAGCCAATGCTTGCATATTCGCCGCTGTAGTTACGGGATGAAAATATGTAGATGTGATTTGGCTCTCTTTGACTATTCTCTTCATTCCGACAAATTTGGAGAGAACGCGAGAAAGAGCTTACTTCTTAGAGGAGGAGGAATTTAGGCTTTTGTATATTATTCACAAGTTCAGAGAGAACTCCAGCATCGCATATTAAACACCGATGTGGGGAGTGTGAACTGCGTTTTTTTTTTATTGCGACGTGAAAACTACAAAATGATATTTCGACCGCCGAGCAGAAAGTTCTTACCTCTTAATGAGTGAACCGTAGCTGCAGGGCTTCTGTAAGAATTAGCATTTGAGTGTTCATTGTGAATTATAGTTGGGAATAAAAGGTTCTTTTATTAAGCTGCCTTCGTTCATTTGTCATTAACAGAATCTTTTGTATGAGGAGGGGTTGCGTATGTGCACGATCTCCTCAGGGGAGTTCGACTAATTTTGATGAAATTTGGTAGTGATTTTATAAAAAATACTCTGAGAAAATATAAAATGCACAGATTATTTAACTGTATGTCATCAACACAGCTTGTAAGGAACACTAGTGGAAACTTTTGTGTTTTTCTTTCCTGTTTGGGGGAGAGAAACGCAAATGCGACGTAAAGAGGGCATTACGTTTGAACCTCACAATTATGGAGGCAGAAACAAAAGCAAATATTTATCGATAACGTAATTACTATGCAGCACAAAGAACGGTTTGAGGTTTTTATGGATCACATGGCATCACATTTTCATGACAATAATGGGTTCTGCTTGCAAATAATAATCATTGTTTCCGCCATCGTTGGAAGTATTGTGAATAGATAATGTTTGATTTAGTTGTATGTGCTGAAAGTTTTCTAACTGCAAGCAAATGAAGTGATTCGTTGGATCACCTGGTTTAAGAGTGGTAGATTTTCAAGCTGTGTGCTTTCACTTGTCTTTTAATGTAGTTAAAGTTGAACATTTTATACTTAGCTAACACACACACACACACACACACAATCTCCAGCCTGTTTCTGCAGTTCAAAGTCATTTTCACGTGTCTTGCATGTAAGTTGAAAGTTACTTGACAAATAAGATATTCAATAAATCCAAGGAAAACCTCACAAAAATCACTTCAGCTACTTGAGAAGACACTCGCAATTCTACACCTCTGATAAAATGACGACTATTTCGAAATCTTCCAAGTAAGCATCATCTTAAATTTTGAGACGAGAATTATCTGCTAAGTGTTTCCTAATTGTAAACAAAAATCGTCCATATTAAACTACACCCATACATACATCCAATTGTGCATCCTACGGAACGTTAGAGGAACCAAATCGGGGGGGGGGGGGGAGATTTGGCTAACGTTCCTTAGAGGATTCAAACCTTCGTCTGCAGAGATGAACAGTCTAGAAATTCATCGAAATAAAGGTCAATAATTTAAAACGATAAAAGTCGTGCAGTTTATTAAGCAGATAAAATTCCTGGTATTAATTGAATAACCCTTATTAACACTCTTCGGCACATTCAGTGTACAGCGGGGTTTAAAAATTGCTAATGAACCTAATTAACTTCTTGAATACCTCACCCCCCCCCCCCATGCCTCCAGTGAGTTTCAGACCAATTGGCTTGTTTCGTACAAATTTGCATCAACGAAACGTACTTATCTTGTAGGTTTGTTGATACGCCGACATTTTGATAGAGATCACGTGATTTTCAGTAATTACCTATTCCTGGCCGGACAAAAGTACTCATACTGGCAATCTGAAATATTAAAAGCATCCACATATTCCCTTCGGTGTAATATCATCAAATGATTATTCTTTTATTACTATCATTTCTTGCACATTACGCGCGTCGGAGTTCTAGTACTGCGCAACACACCCAGCAAATAGTAGATACATCCAAGTACGAGGTGTCGTGTATTTGTGTGTTAATAATTCATGTTGAAGTACTTTATTTTTTTTTTTTTTTTAGTGAAAAACATTTAAACAAAGAGTTAGTTCCCTTATTGAAATTACAGAACCAACTAAGGCAATTGTGCAGAAATTCCAAGACTGCATTGTTGTCGAAATAACCTTATTTTCTAGCACCGCCTATTTCTTCTAACAGTTGCGAACTATTACAATGACTGCATGAGTTTTTTCTTTTGTTTTTATCGTTCTTGCTGGATTACTCCGTAAGTTCCCAAAGAATTGTATTTTCCAAAGAACTTTTATTTCGCTCGTCAGTAACGATGGCCAAGCAAAAGCGTTTGCATAATTTGACGCAACAGCAAATGTCTTTCCATTTCTGGGGTGCTTCTTTGCAAGGCGCGAGCCAGAATAAAAGGCAAGGTTAAAAAAAAAAAAAAAAAACTTGTTGGAAGTTTCCAGGAAAAATGAAGTTTTTGCTGGTTCATTCTCTACCTTTCTGCACAAAATGGAAATTTTGCGGCTTAAAGGTCAACTACGTCCACATAATTGCGGTATGAAAGAGAACCTCCTCCAATTTGTACCAAAAGCCTTACGTTGCATTAAAAATGGGAGTTTTTTTTTTCTTTTCCCACATCTAAACAGTGTAATACAACCGTAGTTATGATTGATTAATTAAAAACCCACTACCAAAGCTAATGAAGGAGACAGAGGTGTTCCACACCCAACTCGAGGGAGATGCACTTAATTAAATACATTTTTCTTTTCTGAGTGCCACTACCGCAGTCTTCGGCACGCTCTACAGGCGGCGAGAATTAACTGGCAGGAAAATGATACTGATGAGAACAAGGAAATTTAAAAAATAGTAAAATAAAAAAAATGGTAAAGATTATAACACACGCTATGTTTTCTTTGCACGTGAATGGAGTATTTTAGTGCCCATCTTCAGCGTGTGTGAGTAGTTGGTTAAGAAGACGTCGAAGTACATTATATGCAGCTAATTAAATGTTCACGGCTTTGGTTAATTGATGCAAAATTACTTCGTACCCTCATCTCTTCCCTCCCCCCTTTCTCCGTCTTGGGTGAATGTTAAGAATAAAAGTAACCGATTTCACCATGTATGTGGTCTCGATTGGTTATCTGATTTTACCAATGCAAGTTTTCCATGTCTGCGAGCGCCCTCTACAAAAATAGTAAATCACTGAGTCTTCACATATTGTTGCGTCTTTCAGTGAAAGACGCAACAATGCGATGCAATAATATAGGTCACATATCCTGAAGGAAACATCTTGATTTTAAGCAAGAATTGATTAATTAATTTGAATTATCTTTATTATTTAATGTTGGAAAAGAGAGGTTCCATATTTTTCTAGAAATGTATTTAGGATTCGGTACTAATGATACGATGACCTACTAGAAGAGGTCTACTCGTCATGCGATAAAGAAAGTTGATTCCTATAGAATGCATTCTTTAAAAGTGTAAAGCTAGAATTTCTGAACTTGTTTTTTCATACGTATCCTCCCCCCCCCCAAAAAAAAGAGTAATATGAATATCAACTTGCAATACCGGAAGTAGTCCACACGTACATCTTTCGAGATGGAATAGGTTATTGTTCTCTAAGCAAAATCTATTGTTGCCATGGGAACGTGGTCGCATCGCGTCATGTCGCCTTGTTAAAGAAAACTATTAGAAACAAATCGCATTCACCTGTCGCCATTTTTATCTGAATCCTTGCTCAGTTTTTGACATTCCGAGATCTACACTTTAAATTGTCTCCGGATCCTGGAGCTCCATTCCGCATAGTTTATTTACATCGTAATAAATTATTTTATGAGATTTCTATCTATAAAAATGGTTGTAAATCCCTATAATACACTACCATGGGTGTGATGAAGATTTTATATTTTTACTTAATTTTAACCTGGTCCGGAAATTGCACGCTAGACACAAAACATGGAACTTTTTTCAAGTCACTTATTGGAGTTGTAGATGAAATTCATCTATAAAACAACTAGTGTGGAGTACAACATTCCCTAATGTTGTACTCCACACTCTTCCTTTCACTATATTTCACTCTTTCATCACTCATCAGGAGAAAAATCTATTCCTCATTCGCCTGCAGATTAAACTTCCATAAATGAATTCTGTTATTTCCCTTCCCACCATGTACAAAAAAACTCCGTATCGAAAAAATAACTCGCCTACATCTGTACTATAACTATGCGTCTTGTTTCACCAACTTGTATAAAAAAAAACTCCGAATCCATTGTGGTGTTCACCCAGGGTCGCCGCCAGATTGGATCGCGCCCTGAGACAAACAATTAAATATCGCCCCTGATGGACAAATATATAAAAAATGTCCAATTGCTATTTTGTTTTTATTACAAGGGAAACATTAATGGAAAACGATTACGTAATAATATTAACTAAATGTTTGTTCTACGGGGATATCGCTCAATAAAACTGTTTATAAGCTCTTCTACATTTATTTACATTATAAATAAATGTAGAAGAGCCTCTGTCGCTATAGTTGCAAGAACAACCAATCTTTCTTGGGTCATTGCTGTTCGCAAATAATTTTTAATCAGTTTAAGCTTGGATAAACTTCTTTTCGCAGTTTTTGTAGCGATGGCGCCTACCGCAATATGGCTGAATGAGCGCCCTTATTAAGCCGCGCCGTGAGGCAGGCTGCCTCTGTGCTACACCCTGTGTTTACCACCCTTCTTAAACCCAGGAGACAACCTCTGCACGAGTTAGTCCAAATGAGGTCGAATTTTGGCAGAAATCTTCTGTGTTGTCTTCAGTCTACCTTTGGTTTAGTATCTCTTGAACTTCAATCTTCTCTCTCTCTATTCGTCATACTTTTTAGTATCTAAATCTATTTAAATACAAAGTTTTCCCTTTAATATTTTCTAATAATATTTTTGCATATTTAATAAGGTAATTATTCAAATTAGGAAAATTGTTGAATAACTGGATCTGTTTGCATTCAGAAATTCTAAAAAACATAAGTCAACAATTTTAAAAATTAAGTTCTTTCTGAATCGAAAAATTCGAAATTTAAAAAAAAAAGAAAGAAAGAAAAAAGTGCTCTCATGTTATGAACTGTACCAGCAAATAAAAAAAATGACATGCATATGTGACGGGGTTCGTACAAATCCTTACTATTTTTTATGTTATAATATTTTCGACTTTTTTTTACATCCATCAGTTTGGTCGTGGTATAAATTGCTTTCATGTATCCATTCCGAACGCAACCTTCTTCCTTTCGCTACAAAATTACAAGCCAAATATGGTTTTGCCCGTAAGAGAAAAATAAAAATAAAAATTTCTTAGTGACGCCGTTGATACTACAATTTCTCTTTTCCTCGATCTACGCCAACACACACACACACACACGGAAAGCTTTTATCCTGTAACGCTTTTGAGAAAATGATGAAAAATAGGCACCAAAATGCGGGTGTCTGCTTAGGGATGTTGGCATCTCTATAAGTAGCTTGCCGAGCTGTTTTGTATGAGGGTGGTCGAAAGGTCATTCCGTTATCAGAGTACCGCATGCGCAGAGAAGAGTGGCTCACTTCAGACCAGCATTAGGTGTGTGTGTGCGCGCGAGCTTCTAGTTCCTCTCTGAAATGTTGAGGTCGTGGAGCAAATGAACGGCGAAACACCTTGCCGTGATGAAAACATTAGCGGAGAATGTAATAATTGGGTTGAAGAGACGTCGTAAAGGAACTAAACCTGATTCAAAAAAAAAAAAAAGAAAGAAACTCAGAGGTGATTATTAAATGACCTCAGAAATAACTTTTCATTCTCATCCTGAAATATTCTAAAAACATCTTGATGGGTCGCTTCTATCGCTTCAATAGGAACTGCGATAAATGGAGACTCCAGAGGATGACACTGAATGATAGGCAGGTGGGTGGGTCAATTTCAACGTACAACCCGCTACGGTGTAGGAGATTTAAACACGACATTCAACAATAAACATGAAGAACGCATGAACCAGATCGACATGCGTACGATGATTACTTACCTCGTTTCATTCTTATTTTTCATGGGCTGGGATAAAAAATGCACATTTACGCTCCTACATATGTTTTATAATAGCATAGCATCATCGCTTCCTTACATGAGTAGGGATTCTGTGCAAATGTAATCCATAAAGAGTGAGTTTTAATCTAAAACTAGCCTATAACGTAACTCGATCTGTTTTAAGGCTGGGAAACATCGCGCAAATACGATTTTCTCATGATCCAGTTCACCAAGTACTCAGGAATGCCACTCTGTGATCGGAATATCCATGTCACTTGATTCAAATGATCCTGGTTATAATCCCCTCACAGGCTCAAGCGACTTCTGTGCTTTTGCAACAAAGAGTGATTTATCTTTCTTTTTCTCCCAAAGTCTTTTCAGAAATTCTTTCGAAAACCGAAGTTTCGCACGTTCACTTCTTAATTGTCGGCTATCTTCGCTAGATTCCTCTCTCGGATCCTCACAAATAGTGGAGGTAGAGGAATTTTTTCGTGAAGTAATACAAAGGGAATAGGAAATTCCTGAAGGGTAATAGCAAAGAAAAACGACTTCTATTAAAGAAGTATGCACAAGGTACCCCCTAACAGAAAGATAAGGTAAGATAATACGAACGTGCTAAAAATAAAGGAACGAAAAGTACTAAAAGTCAAGAATAGAAAGGATCACAGATAATCATAAAACACTCTTTCTTAGCGCTAACAACGTTCATATTTGATGGTGTCATTTATTATCATTACAACACGCGAACTGAAATCGTTTTTGAACTTATATTTTGTAGTTTATACAACTGTGTAAAAAAAAATGAAAATAATTCCAAGTCGTTTCGCGCTTCTTCTTATTGTCCAATTTACAATTTCGAAACTGTAAATGATTCGACATAAATTAGACTGTTCAATTTAACTGAAATATCTCGAGATATTTTATAAGAATTTCAAATTGTATTAAAATTCGCCGAATCGTAGCGGTCAAATTATATGACCCCAGAAAAAACGAATGTAAAGGATGCTTACGCATTTTCGAAACGCATCAAAACTGAAATACATTTTTTTTTCATTTTTCTTCAATACCATTTTCAGTCTTTGCCCGTTTTCTGATGAAATATTTTCACCCTAATTTTGTGTTCTGACAGCGATGTCTGAACTATGTCTTCAAAAACGCGCAAACGTCAGAATAAAAATAATTCCATGGAACCATGATTGTCATTAAATTTGACACATGCAGAAGAGTGAGTACTTTCCTTCTATATTCCGTGGCATTGTCATTTTAAGATCGAGATTTAAATATCCAGCTTCAACCCTTCTGATCACAGCATCATGTATTGCCCTTTTTTGGCTTTATTGGTTGGTGAAACGTTTTGGCGGTTGCCTGAAATCAGTTGGAGCGGTTGAGGTCCAATACATCGCTGGTCCGAGGTCTACCCCTTGAAAAGAAATTCCGAGTATTTGTGACACCATGGGACAAACTATTTAGTCACCTGGTATTACACGACACCAGCGGACAAGCCCACTCTCGAGAACGAAGAGTTAATTTTCAACATCTATTATGACTTCGAAGTTATGAGAAAAATTTTCTGAAACCTTTAAGTTAGAAAATCTCTTTATAGGGACCTGGCATTTAATCTATTTGATGTCGCAACTTTTAAACTGATCCAAAAACCCAACACTAGATAGCAAAGTGTGCAGAACCAAGAAGTTGAGCTTCTGAATCAGCTAGTGAATAAATCTTGTTACCACTCTTATCAGATCTTGCCTGGAGGGATTTCATTTAATCTCACGGGAGAATTCTACAAAAACAGGCTTTATAGAGAAGTAAAACATATTTCTTCACATGCCCAGCATTCCTACAACTTAGATCACTTACTTCGCATCTCCCCTCTCTCTCTTAAACTATAAAAACTGAAACTGCTGAGAATAAAAAATTCTCTTCTGAACTTCAACAAACCGCTTACAGTTATCTTTACACAAATAGTTTACTCCAATATATATTCTACAGTTTATTGGTTGTCATATTATACTTATTTGAATAATTTGCTTTAATATTTATAATTTCATTGATTTCTTTTTATTTAAAAATAGAATTCGTAGATTTACTTCTTGAATGACCTTCAATGACACAAAGTGAAATACTTTCAATTTTAAGTATATTTTGTACCTGAAAATACTTGCAAAAATTAATGACTGCACGATTTATCATTTGCCTTGCAATGAAAATACAAACTTTGATTAAAGAAGTTCGGTAGTCTAATATTCATCATTTATAATTAGTTACTTTTGGAAATTTCTGAATAATTCAGTAGACAACATTAAAAATTATTGTATTTTAAATAATACACCAACGCGCTTAACATTTGTATGGGACATTTCTCATCATTCCTAATTTTCCAGTGCCCAAAACCCCATGTTCCGAAACCGTGTGGGTTAATTCACGCTGCATCCTCAGAAAGGAGTTTAGATCAACAGTTCCCAATGGAGAAGCCATCTCATCAACCCTTTCACGCGTTTTCGAAATCTGTGCTGCGTGTGGTTTGTTATACTGATAAAGGGAAGAGTACAGCCATCTGGTGGGCATTTTTAAAAATTATGAAGGGTATTAAAACCGACTTCTTCTTTTTTTAAAGCAAATTCCATGTAAAAGATTGTAAACCTATCACAGGTAATTCATATCATCTAAAAGCATTCATTAACTTTCATAAAAGAGTAGGATTCGAACCCATGCCCTGCGTTGACTTTCATTTTAATAACTCGTAATGTTTCAGATATCCAGTGATCTAAGTTTTAAGAATACAGATGTAAAAGTATGCTATTTATTCAATAAACAAACAAACAAAAAATAGGATCCAATTTACATGTGATTTTACACTGCGAATTTTGGTTATTCATCTTTTCTTTAGTAAAACATTTCTCCGCTAAACTTTATGCGCTGTTTTGCCCATTTAAAACTAATCAATAGCATCATACCTTTTGAACAAAGAAAAAAAAAATATTTGTCATACAGATCTTTCTTGTTAGTTGGTAAAACCTTTTAGTTATCTGAATGCGGGGCCGATACGAGAGTATCTGATGCCCCTAGGCAAAGAAAATTTAAGCGCCCCTATACATTGTCTCTCTCTATATATATTTTGTCATGCTCGCACAAGCACACGTACACCTACACGTGGATATTTATAAAAATAAATAATCTCCCCTAGGCGATTGCCTAGGTTCGCCTAATGATAAAACCGGCCCTGTTTGAATGAAACAAATAACTCATAATACGGTTTTTGTAGTTGCACAGACAATTGCCTTGTGATGTACGAAGACGTCATGATTAAAAAAAAAAAAAAACGTAAAAATAGCTTCATGATTTCAACGACAGGACGTTGGAGGAAGAGAATCTTTGTAGCTCACTAGGCATCGACAATTCTCTTCGGTTGGAAAGCCTACGTTACAATCTAGAACCCGTGCATTTTTCAAGCGAGGATGAGTAAACAGGTCTCATGGGGAGGGGTGGAAAAGTTTTAACATCCTACAACTCAGATTTTTCATCCCAGAAGAAGCTAGAAAAGAGCATCTAGTGTAACAAAAATATATATTTTTATTTTATTCTTGATTTTGTATTCAATTCCCATCTTTTTCTATTTTGAGATCGGTCAAAAAATTAACTTTATTTTGCCATTAGATTTTTCTCCGTTTGTGATTAAATTTTTATATATATAAAAAAAAGAGCAAACCATCCAAAGGTTCTTAAGATCACAATCATTGAAATTTATGGAAACCACTGAAGCTCTGATAAAAGTTGTTGTGATTGACGGTCTTTGCTTGTCACATCAACAGGATTACCAGAAGTGAACGTCTGCAATATTCCATAAATGGTTGACAATCTCTTAGTGGAATTCTCACACAAGTTGATGTATTGCTCAGGAAACATAAATTATCTTAAAAAAAAGGGAATATATCTTTCTTTTGAAAACACTGTTGCCAGGAGATTGATAATGATTCCATATTTCATTTTGTGTCACAAGAAGTGTCTCCGAATGATACATGAACAGTTGGATTGACTTCACTAAATCGCAATTCCACACATCCTCAATGAGACTGCGACGTTTGTTCAGAAGTGAGTAACGGTACTTCCTTCGCCAAACATGTGCAAGTTCAAGAAGAAAAAAAAAATCTGCCTTATAAGGGGGGGGGGAAGCGTCACCGTTTGTTAATATTACTTCGATAAAGCAATCCATATTTTGTATGGTCATTGCAAATATCAGATGTTGTTCACCTATTTACAGGACATTAATATTGCACGGGTGGAAACTTGAGAAATCATTTCCTGCCACACTTCCGGTTTGCAAATGGCATAAAATAGAATAAACTTGTGACTTATGCTTGAAAAGCCTTTCATAGTTTTCTCCCGAACTGGTTGAGTCTTTAATTTCGAGCCACTGACTAGAAGGAAAGTAGCTGGATATCCAATAAATCTTGATAATCCAAGTAGTAATGCTGATCATGAATGAATAAGGTTAGAGCAATAAACACCCGCACGAAATGAGTAATTGAGACAACGAAGGCTGGAAGTTGTATAGAACTCCGTTTGTGTTGCGATTGTGACTAGAATGTTATTGCTGAATGGGAATGTCAGAGGAATAAGATATTGCGAAGTAAATATGTACCTCAATGGCTGGTAGTACTCTTTCACTTCTACTTCTTAGAAACTACAGTTCCCATGGAGTTTATAAATCCTTCTCATTGTAGCAAGCATGGATTCGAACTTTGGGGAAGTAGTTTTTGTTGAATAAAGTTTTAAATACACGGGGACTACAACAAATTTTGCTTCTGTTAGTCTAGACAGGTTTTTAAGTACTGAGAAAGGCTCCCATAGTAAAATAGCTTCTCTTCACTTTAAAAAAAATCATTTTTAGGGGGGAATAGGGATTCTAACTAGAACGTGACAACTGAAAATATTTCGTTTGCATGTTTGTGAACTGGATTGAAACACTCTCCACAACAATTTGCGTGTGGGCTGTAATAGAAACGGAGCTAGCGAATTTTATTTATTTTTTTTTTTTTGTTAAAGGTATTCACTAGGTGGCGTTGATTTCGTCTGTTGCACAGAAGCGAAATTTAATGAGGAACTCAGTAACAAGTAGCATAAAAAAAAAAGTAGCTACTCTTCCACCCTTTTAATTTTCAGAGAAATTACGTTTTCCTCAGTCTTGACCTTTCTGTTTGTTCTCCCCCCCCCCCGCCCCCTTGCGTTGATGATGAAGTGGCTGACGGAGCTCGCGCTGTTTACCGCGTTGTTCATGCGCAGTTAAGGAAGCCGAATATGACAAGCTTCAGTCAAGGGTAAAAGGGAGAAACCTGCTTTCCGTCCCTGATAAGGGGGTGATGTACGAGCTCGTGCCGTAACCACGGCCGTAATCTATCTTGCGAATAAGTGTCCGTTAACAATTAACGGCAGCTCTTTCTTGTTGCTTGCTTAGCGCTGTAATTTCTGCTGATCATCGGCCTGTCATCGGACACGACTTATAAGATAAAAGGCTTCTGCCATTTCCCACACTTTATTTTTTTCTCACCCACCTCCTCCTCTTTACTACGGCGTCAGATGGTAATCGCGTACCTTGAAGGGTAGACCCGCTCCAAATGTTGCTTCCCTTCAGCGGAACTCCGATTATCTGCAAGATGATCCAACATCATGATTGAACTCTTGCGGCTACCATCTGGCAGTTGTCCCTATGTTTTTTTTTTTTTTACGGCAGGTATCCACTCTCGGCTAGTTTTTTTTTTTTGTAAATGCGATCAATATCACCAAGTGTCCTTGAGGGACAATACAAAATATCGATTTCACCTTCTACACAGAGATCTGACTTCGAATCATCAAACTACATTCTACACGTTGCTTGTATACAAGTAACGTGTAGAATGTACCATACAAGTTAATTGGCCAACGCTTAAATTATACGAAAAAAAGCTTAAAATGTATAATAAAAGAGGGTGGTATTTAAAATACAAGTTAATGGGCCATATTAGAATGAAATACATTAAACCGTCTTCTCGTCTGGACTTTCCTTTTGCCACGAATATAATGAAAAAAAAAAGTTTCATGACATCTTAGAGAAGAAGAATCATGGGTAATACCATAAAGTATAAATTTTTTCAATTTTCTCTCGGATGTTCTTCATTCTTTCGTTGTACTAAGTTTTTGATCCGAGATTCTAAACTCCAAGAGCGATGTGTGGTTGGTTATAGCATAATCAGTTGGTCTTATGATCCTTTCCGGTCCAGGATAGTAATATTAGAACTTCTCTGCGATGCATCTTTCTCTTCACGTCATTGCTAACACACTCTCTTATTTCCCATGTCCATAAATCTTGCGTTTTCTGCTGTTATTATCGTTGTTAGGCACGTGCGTAACGTATTGATTTTCCTGCCCCCCTTTATGAAAGATTTGTAGCAAATGTTTGTTCCTTGCCACTTCTTTTCATGGCTTGTACTTTCCAAGTTTTTCTTTCTTTTCCCTCCATCTCTTTCTCCCCACTTCCAACTGTTATAAATTGACTCGAGACAAATATTCACGCAGGCAATACTATGGTAACACACGCGCCAGTCACGCTCTTGTGCTTTTCGTATGCGTGTAACGTGCAAAAGCCCTCTGTGGTGAAATTTTACAAACCGCGTGCTCATGGCGCAAGCTGCCACGCGGAAACACGTGCTTTTCAGTAACAAGCACTGTTTTGAAGAGAGAGAGAGTGAGACGCGCGCGCGTTGAAGGCAGACGAGAGCTGTGACGTGGAACATATTCGTGAAGGAGACACGCGCCTTTTGGTCGTTTATTAATTAGCGCAGGGGAGAAAACAGGGATGTATCGAACAGGTGGTGTGGGATGTGTGAAAATGCAACTTAGCTAGCGTTACTGCCTTCCTTTGCAAGCTGTTCATTGAAGTCTCTGACAGAATAAGAACAGTAAATGAGAAGCCAAAAGGAACTCTTCCAGCTGGAAGGGAGACAAAAGGGGGGGGGGGTGGAGGGTGATAGAGAAGTAATTGTTGCAGCGTTCTCTAATTATTAAGTCGTTTTCTGGGTATTTGAGATTTCCTTACAGTGGCAGAAAGAAGAAGAATGCGTTGAATACTTTATTATCTCACACCTTTTGTTACGTGTAATTTTCTCTCTTAACGGGGTGGTTTCATTATTTACCACTGATCAAAGGGTAAATTCATTTAAAGTGGAACGCTAGTGGATATTTCATCTTTTGTGATTGTCATTGTAATCACGATAAGTTCCTATTGAGATGACTTTCTCTTTTGGTTATTGCCAAAGCATATTTCCTTGTTAAAATTAAACAAAGGAATATCTGCGAATCTTTCCAAATCTTTGAATTATATTATATTTATTTATTTATTTATTTACATTTATATGAAATGATAAAAAAATTACAATTGCAAATAGTTATCACTTAATTAGTGATAGCCTTGGGCCATCTATCTCTGATTGGTACCAGTGGAGATAGGGCTAAATGGCCTCGCCTACTCCCGTATACGGGAATAAAATGGCGTTAGCTGATTTTTTTATGTAAGAAATTCTTACCCATTTCTTTAAATATATTTCCTATATACAAGTAATAAAGAGGTGTATTAATTTATTATTAAACTACTGTGGATTAAAGTTAGATCTAGAGTTATTTTTAATCCGTTTTAAATGAAATTAGACTTGCCAAAGAATTATATTCTTGTTTATTCCTTTAAGTGTAATTTATGTTTGCCTGCTATATTAGAAATAATTCAAATAATATAAAAAAATTGCTTTCCTAAGAGCGATCCTTCATTTTCATTGTCCACCAAAGGAACAAGAATTTGACAATGTTAATATTTCTCTCACTATGTCAAATCAGGTCTTTTTCTCATTGCGTTGTATCTTTCTCTCTTGAGGGTTTAGTTGACTCAACTACAATCTCTTCCTGCTGCACAAATCCCACGAGATTTTTCTCAAGCAAGGCTTTGTGTTAATTAAAATTGCTTATTAGCGTTTTAACTTTGTGGGCTCGTTGTAGCATGCAAGAATTAGATGCCTTTGGTGGTTTTTGCATGCACGTGGTCGTCTGCACATGACGGGTGTTGTCAAGTAATGATGGCATTTGAAATATTTATGATGTTATTTAAGTATGTGGGTGATCCGATTTCAGAAATGCAGCCGGTGAAGGAAAACATTGTGCTCGGTCGGGATACAGAAAGTAGTTATGATCACTTTTTCCTTTAGTATGTCCATATTAACAATCTTTGAAGGAAGTACGTTGGAAACAATGAGGGAGAATTGTTCAGATAAAAATAAAATACTTGACACGAATAAGAAACAGGTAGTTTAATTTGAGAAACGTAGTTTGTGATTAAGACACAGCAGTTTATAACGTTAAATTTTAACTGTATAACATAAGCAGCGACCTCTGCTTTTAAAAAACGTTTAGCATGCGCTAAAAAAAGTACGTGTGTTACAAAGTACGATTACAAATAACTCTTGGTACCAAATTAGTCGGTCTTGGGCCTGGACGGTGAGGGGGTTTAACATACATAAATACATACTCACCCCCCCCCACACACACACCACCACCATTATTATTGAGTTTCTAAAGCTTGTTTATATTCACTATTGTTAAAAACTAAATCACCCGATCACACATTCCAATAATTTTTCAGGCCTTCTGTATGCCCTGTAGAATCTCTAGCTGCATTATCCTCCTCGAAACAGATTTATCATTTGAACCTTTTCATAAATGCCACTGAAGAGGGCGAAATGACCTTCTCGCAGCAGTTATTAATAGGCCAACCATAACATTTCATCATTAGAAGAGAATTTAATCTCACCGAATTATCTTCGCACGCTCATAAATACGAACATGAAACTCTGTTAATACCTACTCGCACAAATTAAAACTATGAACATTTAAGGCTATCTGGGGTTAAAAGGGGTGTTTCGCCATTTCTTAATACATTTTAAGACGAACATATATCAGTAGAACGGAGTATAATTGTAGCGGAGAACATTACTACAGAAGCCGTTTTAGTGCCGCGTGGAGTTCCAAGTGAATATTAATGACTACACAGTTAAATATAACTCCATCTGTCTCTCGCTTCTCATTTTGCACAGTTTTATGAAAAATCCCCCCCCCTCCCTCCCTCCCTTCCTTCAACCGAGTTCCTTCCGTTTCCTCAACGACCTTTTTTTGACTGCATTAGGTAATAATTGAGACTTACAGGCTCGTTTTCTTCCGTCGACACTGTTCCCTTGGGGGACGCGGCGTTACCACATGTTTACCTTTCCCGTGAGTTGTGTGCACGATTTACTAAGGCATATTTTCTATCTCCCCTCTCTCTTTCTGACTCCATCTTGCCGCGACTCCTGAATGGATAGGGCTAGGAGCACATGAATAAATTAAGCCTCCCGGTCGTCTGGAAATTTATAACTGAAAGAACAACCTGCGTTCCTGGCGGGTTTATGTGGGCCATTAGGCCTAATGACACGGCGTACTTTAACAGCCAAGCAGACTCGACGCAACGTACAAAACCCTGGCGGCGATCTTGGCTGGTGAAACCGAAATAGCAAACACACAGTTTATTTATTGTTATTTTTATTATTGTTTTTTTTTTATGTGTTCTTTTGCTTCGTTTTTCTTTTCTGGAGAGCGTTGCAGTTGAACAGTTAAATAGGGGGATTTAAAAATTACACCGACAGTCGAACTTGGTATGTTCGGTTCGGAATTAAAAAAGAAATATGGTTGACGGTATTGGATTGTAATTGGTAGATACTTAGAACCCGGTTAGCGAACGTGAAAATGAGCTGATTTAATTCTTCTACTGCTCATACCACGAAATAGCCCAAAAGAGAACTTATTTGTTATATGTGTCGTTCTAAGAACGTGTTAACAGAATAACCATTGACTACTGCCAATAGTTCCATCGAAAATCTATCTTACTTGCAAAACTTACTTTTTTAGAAAAAAATATTTTCTAAGAAAAGAAAAATTTTAAACAACAAAACATTCCTAAAAATTCGTGCCGGCAGAAGTGGAATCTGCACCTGTGTGTTATCTAGGAAGTTGCAAGCCAGCACACCTTTCCAATAGGCTACAGCAATCTATATTTTTGTTTCCTTTTCCAAACTCTGGCAAAATGTTTTTCTTTCTCATGCATGTAGTTCTTTCGTAGTATTTGAATAAGCAAAGTGTGTTTTATTCTTTTTCTCAACATAGTCGAATAGGCACTGTTCGATACTAAAACTTTCATTGTGGAAGTTTACAAGAAGATGGTAGTTTATTATGTTTTCCTGCTAGACAAGAAGGATTGAAACCCAATAGATGGTAACAATTCTCAATGGCACATACAGGAGAATACGAGCTACTCCAATCCCAGGAGGGATAATTAGATAAATTAATATAAAGAGGTATGAGGTAGTGTGTGCCAGCATCTCTATTGCTATAACAAAGTTAACTCCTGCGTGGATTTCCCATAACAAGATATCCAGATCCTCCCATCTACTGTTGTAATGGCATCGATCACCAATTGCATGCTGCATGTCCCCTAGTGAATTTTGTAAGCCTTGTTCGCTTCCCATATTCGTACACTCACCTATAGAATGATAACTGTAATTACTTTATTATCACAGAAGCTAAATGATGCCGTTGTAATAATGGAATTAAAATGTACTGTACGCTTCCGAATGGCTATTTAATGCGACTCATTCATTTCAATGTATCTTACAGGGACCTCAGCCATAATAAACTGGTAGTTATAGGAAGGAAGACGCTGCGTGGTGCGCCCCTTTTGAAGAACCTGTAAGTTAGATTCAGGAATAGAATGTGTTGATAATAGTTAATATTTTAAAAACTTTATTATATAAGAAATTTAAAGAAAGATAACCACCTCTAAGTTCTGTTTTTATGCCAGTCAGTTACATATTTATCCATTTTATAATTTATAAGTTTTAGATACGTTTCTTGCTATGCCATTAGAATGGTTACTAATTGGCTTTGTTTTGTTGTCGTCTCTGCAATTTGCCAACTATTTTATAGTTTTTTTTTTATCGGTGAACACTTCAATGTTATACTTCAGAACCAACGTCTTAATTGATGTCGATTTTTATTAACTCTGCGGAGGTTGTCGTCGAAAAAATTGCAGCGTAGGTCGCGTGTATCTGAGAGATACATTCATTCCTAGTATGTGCTAAAATGCGATAAAACTTACTGAAAAAACACTGCAAATATAATACATGGTGGTTTATTTATTTTCAGTTACAATCTAGAAATTATTGAACAAAGAAAAAAACTAAACCAATTCTATACTGACATCGGAGGCCGCGGTATCTCTCAGATACAATTTACTATGAAATATCGCACACCTTTATATAACGTGTTAAATCAAACCTGACCGCATAAACAGTGTGGAATATCACTCGTAATATATGCATGCGCAGCTACTCATGACCTCCAAGCTATACACTGGATGTGTGTAAAGAATATTTATATTAAACAATTTGTTTGGATCTCTCAGATCAGCCGCGACCTCCGCAGAGTTAAAGAACCTCAAATACGTTCAGCCGATATCGTTGATGCCGTTTGGTTCGAATTCCGTCTACTACCCGAAGAACCTTTAAGATTTTTTTTTCAACTGAAGATGAGTTGTTAGGAGGTAGAACGGTTCCCCTCCTAGAAACTTTTTTTTTATCATTTTCATCACACAAGAGGCAAATCATCAGAATACACAATTTACAGACAATAAACTAGCCTTGTAGCATTTATCCCTTCGGCTGCAATTCCAAACAACAACAGCTTTTCAAAATTAAAATAGTGAATCTTGTACCAAGTGAAGTGGCATATAAGTAACAATAAATAAATAACAAACTGGCTCATTATTCTGACTTGAATTTCTGTTGGAAGACTTTACGTTATTTTTTTTCAACACAACACACGGTCATTACGCAGTCACGTTTAATTGTTTTTGTTTTTTTAAATTATTTATTCAGTTGAGTACACATGAGAAAGACCCTCATTTCACTGGTATGCAACAAGCACATTTTCCTCTGATTTCAAGGAATCAGCGAACTAAAAGATGCTGGTATTACTGAAGCGTCTATTTTGGGGGGAATAAACCGAGTTACTTTTAATAAGAGAGATTTATACGAAGAACAAGCAATGTCGCCATTAATAAATGAAGATATAATTGTATGCAATTTAATGTAGTAAAAAACAAGGCTTCGTTCGTAAGTACAATGAATTTAAATTTATTAAAGATGTAAAGCTAATAAGCTCTAACTCGTCATATAACGCACAACGAGTAGTGGCGAATAGTCTAGCTATACTTCATAATAAGTTCTATAAGTGAAAGGCGATATTTAGGGCACAAATCCTTGTATTATACGAGAATGCGTAGCCATTTAAGATATTTACGAGTTGAATTAGTGAAGAAATCATTTTGACGCTGATTTTCCCTTAAAAAAAATCCAGAAAAAAACTGCCGACACAGAAAAGATAAAAGTGTGATTGGATAATGTAAGAGATTGATATTCTGGGTTATTAAGAGTTGTTAAAAGTACTTTTGCCATTGCTCAAACAAAACAACAGTTTCTAATTGGTTAAATCCTGTTGGTACTTGAAGGGTTTTAAAAAGACGAAAAGAAACGAAGGTGGAAGTAAGCTGGACCTAATGATCCAGTCTTACAAGAACTTTTCCGCCAATTATTCTTATTAACCATTTCAACAGCACTCGTGCCCGTCAGATGTCCAATTAGTGGTAGTTGTGCAAGAAAAACTCCCTCCGTTTGCGCTGCGAGACGCATTAAGTGGTTTGTAATTAAGTACTTTACATCCTCCAGCTAGATTAGTAATCCATTAAGTTGGGATAAGATCCTTTTGCTTCTTAATGTTGACTTGATGGAACAAAACGGAAAAGGGGGGCGGAAGTAAAAACTCTCGCCGAAGACGTCCATCAAAAGGCGTCTGGATTGCAAAATTATAAGGCTTAATGGACACCTTACGCCGCTCGCCATTTCGATGACGTGCGGACAAGCACGTGGGCGTTCTTGCCTTCGTCGGGAATTAGGTAGTTGGAGTGTGTGTACGTGCTCGAGGATGAATGCATGAGACCGCTGCGACGATGGACATTAAGACGGAACGCCAAATGCGAACAATTTTCCAAAGAAAACGTTCCTCGGAAATTATTTACTTTCGGAGGTTGTTAGGAAAATTTGTTGCCTCCGTAGCGGGGATTAAGTTGTTAAATTCCGGGATAATGAAGAGATTGCACAGTCCAATGGAAAGAGAACACCCGCTGCTGCTTGCTCGGATAATTAGCATAAGTCTGTTGTTGTTTTAGTTAATCGGCGAAGTTTGAAGACTGAATTGCGACAACTCATTTCAACTTAAATGCATTCGCCTGGAAGAGTTCAACTCTGCTCTTTCTCTCTGATTCTACAACATAAAATAAACAAAATAGCTGGTTTTGCCTCATTATAGATCTAAAATTACTTTAGCAGAATGCAAAGATTATATTGTTTATAATTTCCTCATTGACCTACGAGGGAGGGGGCATCGCAAAATGTCAACATTCGGATATCAATTCTGAGTTGAACTTGGAATTAAGCTTGTGTACATTCTCGTATTCGAAATCAGACTGTTTGCGCTAAATTAATTTAAAAAGAAGTATTTTCTAGCGCCACTTAACTCTTACATAAAACTGCTCAAAAGTTAGTACCGCAAGCATGTCTGAAACCGTTCTTTTTTTTCTTTTCTTTTGTGCATGCCTTTGATATCCCAGTGAGTAAAACCTCCTCTTCCAATGAAGGATCGGAATTCTAATCCCAGTGCGGTATTGGATATTCATGGAAGTTTGGAGAGCAGAAGAAACAGCAAATAAATCTCCCAAAATGAATTAAGAAAATTTCTATCCAAAAAGGGATTATGGATTAAACAATATATGACATGCTACAATATTTGTAGCAAAAAGAATCAATCTGAAATCTTGGATACGGTAGCATCATCTCCAAAAGATTTTAAACCTATATAGTGTTACAGAAAACCAAACACAAACGTTTTCAAGCCACATTAGTTCCAGTGAGGGCAATCTCAACTGGACATTGAAATTCATCTCCAACCTAAAAGACAATCGCAAACATCCATGCCCAGAAAGATTCTAACCCATAATCTGTCGGGTAGAGAGTGAATATACAATGTCTTCTCGATCTGACCTGCTGACAGTTGTTTGTAGTTACTTTTCTGTTAATAGACCTGTTCATAAATATTAGTTGAGTATTTCTGTTCCTTTTTGGAATTAGATATGCACATTCTTGCAACCCTGACTGGAAAATAATCTTTCACAATATAAGATTATACTGAGAAACATATCTGGTGACCTTAAAGTTCTATTAGATTGAAGTTAATACTTGGTTTTCGTAGCTCAGTTTAATGGAAGCCCTACATTGAGGGAACTGCCACCGACTATCACACATATATCCTGTAAAGATATAGTATATATCCCTTAATTTCAAATAGAAATACAAAGCGTTTTTTTTCAGTAGTGTTAACTGTATTTTATATCGTATTGTATTGTGTTATTTTTGATTGCATTATTTAATACGTTTTTTGTTTTTTGTTTTTACTGTAAGTAATGCAGGTTTAATTCACAGCTTCTAAATATTATTCATAAATATTGAAACACAATTCATTGTACCTGTTTTTCATTCTTTGGTGTTCTGTCCTTAAGTATGTTTTCAGACCGAGTAATAATATAACTGTAAACATTCAAACTATATCCCAGACACTGAGCCTATTTTTTAGATTGATTTTTATACTCAAATTATACTGCAATAATTAAACTTTGTTTTAACCCTAATGATTTCTCTTTTGCAGTCAGATAGACAACAATGAACTGACATGCGTAGATGACACTGCCATCCGGGGACTGAAAGACATGGAAATTCTGTAAGTTCTTAAGCTGTTAAAAATAACTTCATGCGTTTTATTTTATTTATACGTGATTTGCAATTGATCCTTTCTATAATTATCTCAAATTTATTAAAATAAAAGCTTCAATGATTATTTATGATATTTGTTTTACTTATTTATTTTTCAGAACGTTAAATCGGAACAACCTAACAACACTAGGAAGGGATCTCTTTGACAGCATGAAGAAGCTGCGAGTTCTGTAAGTATGTTTGAACTGAAACAGTCTTGAATAATATTAATAATTTGCCTCACCTATAGCATACTATCCCACTGTATTCTGCCTATTTCATAGAAATATCTGCTTTTAATTGATCAGTCTTTCCTCGACGAACCATTCAAACATTCATTTGGTTAATTCCAATTTTATTCAAAGATGAGATCCAGCATTTTGCATCTGCTGCTAACTTTTCCATAGATTTAGTTTCGTCTCGCACAAAAAAAGATAATAAATTGTTAATAAGCTCATTCAAAGAGGCGCGACCCGATGTCATATGTTTGTACCGCCCATTCCATTACTGCAATTAAAGCTGCAATTGGCCTTCAACAACATCCACATTAGAATTAATTCATGGACTCGCTTCTGATCTTTAATAATATTGATCGTTTTGATATTCATAATCGGATCCTTCCACATGTTGATTTTTTTTGCAATAAATATTTTTCTGTGTGATAGAAATAAGATGAACTCGATTGTTATCGCAAGCAAGTATTGCTTCTCGTCAGTATTATCTTTCTGTCGTAATGTGTTTTTCTTGTCAAAGTAAACAGCACTGTTAGGAAAACGTGACTTGTACAAAAGTAGTTTTGATTGCCATTAGGCATAGCTGCAAAACAGTAGCGCACGATAAAGTTAACGTTAATTTTATGATACAATATTTTATTTCAACAACTGAATGAATTCAGCTTATGTATGTTTCTATCTAATCACGTGTGTAGTTTTCGTCAGATGCTGAATTTCTTACCTTTTTTTATCTCCTCAAAATAATTACTTCTGAGAAACATTAATCTGGTCTCTGCTATTGCAGTTAAGATATTTGAGTAGTAGTTTTACACTACACTCATTATCCTTTTCAAACCAATGCATTGTTTTCTATGCAGACGTCCGATGGAATTGCATCTCTCTCTCTCTCATGCGCTCGCCTTGGAGTAATTTGTTTCCATTGACTTGCGGGGCATCGAGGGAAATATTTGATAGCCTGCTGTTGTTAACAGACTTTATCCTCCTTTTCTAGAGTTCGTCAACGAAAGGATTTCCAAGTTCACTCACGAATAGAGAATTAATTTCTTACCCATTGTGTAAGGACGTTTATATTTCATTTAGTTTTCTTTTAATCAGAATCTGTTCGCGAAATCAATGTTAGGAAACACTCCTAATGTAAGTTGGCTATTCTTGAAACTGCCTGAATTTCTTCGATGTACAATTCTTCCGTGTTTGCCAGAATGGTTGTTTATCTTTTTTTTTTTTGGTCGTATTCAAGTTATTTAGTTTGCGTATGATCGACTAACAGTCAAGAATAATTCTCACTCTTCAAGCACTGAACGAAAATCCTTTAGAAATGTTTAATGTTACACACACACACACTAGGTGGTGTTTTGCCTTCATTTAGTGAACCATCCTCAGCATACCGCTTGGCAGAGATTATATCTGCCATTTTCCAGAACAGAGTTTCCTCTTGTTGATATGTGAATCCAGTTTTCTAATTCTTCTTAAAAGTGCACTGTAAGATTAAGACGGGGTCTTCGTGCTGGCAGTCTAACGGTTGCATTTTCATTTTATCAAACGGCATCATCATTGCCACTCATAAGACTTGGTGTTTTTTTTAAATATTGATACTCTAATAGGCTGTTTCCCTAGACCTGCACCGCTTAGGCAACATGGAATAGTCCAAGATGTCTCTATAACATCGTGTTGATTTTTATACTACGATAATTGGGTGCATTTCAAACCAAGAAAATCATCCCAAAACCATCGCACATTGCTGTACTCTATTCTACTCTTCTCCACCACACTTAACAAATAATTTGATGAAGCGTTCTGGTAGATAATGTTTTCCTAATACCGAAACCCGTTCACCAAGTATTATAGCTGCTGTGCATGTAGTATGTAGTCCTTGATGAGTTCCTGACTCCCTGCCCTGGAGGTGAGGTCTCTCTTAATAATAATTTAATTTGAGGGGTATATATCGTTATTCTTTACTTAATAATCACCGCTTTCCTAGTAATAGCATCAGGTGCTTCACTCAGACATAATCCAAGCATAGTTTGAGTTAAGTCTAGTTTTTACTTTCGCCTTGGTTTCCATGGAAAAGGGACTACTGTCAGTAAAAGTAATGTTCAAAGTTTACAGCTCTCTCTGTAAACTTATTGAAATCATTTACGAAATCCTCTAAATGCATAAAAGGAAGGACATAGAATCATTTATCAGCACGGATCATCTCTTTCCGTTAGTTTGTGTTGTCTGCTTAAAAGGTTCGTGGACCCTTTACACCATCACATTTCAATCTCATGAATCCCGTAAACTGAGACTTCGCTGGCAGTGTCTGTTAACTCGGAGCTACCAGGTCCTATGTCTAGTATGTGAACTGTCCACAGTCATGCAGTTTGCTGTTCCACTTCCCTAGAACACAAAGCAGTGAGTTAGCCAGTCTCAATCAGAGTTCGAAGGATTTGTCATCCTGCAAAATAAGCAACTGGCTACAGAACGTGCACAATTGGCAAGCGTATGTAATACACTAATCATATATAACCTTAACTGCCTCAGCAATCATACAAAATTGTTATTCCAACAAACTGCCTGCATACTTATAGTGTGATTAGTGTTCAGGAAATATGGTAGGATCCGTATTCTTTTTTGAAACAAGTTTGTGCCCAGTAAATAGAAAGTCCAAGATTCAAATCAGCTCGGCAAGTTAATCGTTGTTCCAAATACAGGAAAATGTTTTAGAAGCCGGAATCAAAATATGTTGTCTTTTGGGGGAAACCAGTCTGACCAAACACATCGATTAGAGGACATCAGATTTTTCAAAAAAAAAAAAAAAAATCGAACGCACTGAAATAACTTGTTTGTCAATACAAACCACCTACCACGCGATAGATTTTTGTTCAAACTCTTGAAACATAAGATCCGTTCGAGTCGGTGTCTCAAAGGAGTAAGATCAGCCTCTGTCACCAAGCACGTATGTTCTCGTAATGCTCCGCGACCGATACTTATAAAAAGAAACAAACACACGAACACATTTACTTAATATTTGTTTTTCTTTGCTGCTTATCGATCTTTTGATTTCTTCCCAAAGCGCCGACCGTCACTACGGATAAGTAGCGTCGGCGCTTCTCGACGCCAGGTACACTTACAACCCATCTTGCCAGCTGTGATGAAAGCGGACAAACAACATTAGTCTTCTCCTCTAGGAATTGGATGTAATCTTAGAAACTGCGACCCATAGGGGCAGTTGACCTCGTTGAGTATCTCAAGAAACATTTCCAACCCCCTTTCCTTCTTTTCCCACCCTTAAACCTCGTGTAGTTTGTCATCCAGGCACAGTACTGTTCTCGTAGGTCAATATGCGGCCACGATACATTCTATTTACCTCTCTCCGCACTTCTTACTGGCAAGATGACTCTTGTCTGATGACCAGGTCGAGGTGATCGATAGCGACAAGCAGGGAGGGAAGGCAGATGATGGGAACACAAGTGTCGTTGAGATTACTTTCTCCTAGCAACTGGTAGATTGGGTTAAAACGAAGACAAGCTAATCGACGTATAGTGAACTGTTTTAAAAATGATTTTTTTTCTGAATAACTGCGTTCACTATCCTTACAGTTAATAGTTGGGCGATACATCTTGCTTGGAATTGCATTGAGTTGAGAATGCATTTCATAAATGCATCTGTGAATTGCAATCATCTAATCTGCGTTCATCCAAATGGAAGCAGCCGCAGTTCAAAGAATATGTCCGTGAAAAATAAATTCGTGCAATTGTCAGATAAACTAGAATACCGTCTTCCAAGCTATTTCTGTTTATATTCTTAGTGCACGTGTGTTCTGAGCATGTTGTGAAGAAGAAATGAGAATCCCTAAGGAAAGCCTTTACTACTTCTGTTATTATTAATATCTTGCGTCGATTAGCCGAGTATTTGAATAGAAAACCCAGAAGGATTCGTGTCGAAACTAAAGCGTGAATCGATCCGCAAATTTCTTCTCTCAATTGCAAGAGCGCTACACAGAGACATGCACGTGGCATATCTTGATAAATAAGCTGACACATCTCCATAAGTAAGATTCTAACAAGTTTCGTAATCAGAATTGATTTTTTCCGCGATTTCTCTCCAGATAATAATGAATGACACTAAAGAGCTCTTGGATATCTTCTTAGCCGATCACACACACACGAACAAAATTATTATATTGCTTATATCAGGGAACTTCGGGAAAAAATAGTCAGAAATCTAAAGAAAATCGACTTCTACACAGTTTTAAAATCTGATACCAAACTGTCAGTACTCCTGATTCTCTGGGTAGTGCTCAGGAACTGGCTATTGCAAAAGCTAAAGACTCTGCATAGTGTCTTTCGCTCCTGAAAGATAACCTGTTCTTGCTATGAACAAACTGGAAGAAAAGCCACCGTATACTTTGAGGAACATAAAATGTATATCCTAGACCAGGACTTGGACAGTCCTTAGGTAATCCGAGGGCAGCATTAAAAAAAAAAAAAAACGATTTATCCGAGGACCATATCACAATGCGTATCTAGTAATTTGGTGAGCAGCAGCGACACAACCTCGATAGCTGAACAAACGACAACGTTAATCGTGTGCTCACGAGGAACATGAGCTCTCGGAGCATGTGAATTGGAACAAAACAATATAAGAACACTTTTTTTGACACATCTAATATTTGAAAAAACACGTGGGTATATAGTGATGTAAAAACACCAAATAAAATTATCAACATTGAGATTATCGATTAGTGATAGAATTACAATATCTAATATGCATTCGATTGAAATTGTTCTTTTATTTTTTCCCTCGTGAAAATCAAAATCCACTGGCGGACCGCACAAAATCGTCCCGCGGGAAGTGTTTTGGACAGCCCTGTCCCAGACTATCACTAATGATGGACATGCTTCGTAGACTCATGCCCTGAGCACTAGCCATAGAATCAGATTTAAAAAAATATTATCTCAAAACAATAAGAACAAGAGAGGGATGTAGTCTATTTTATATAATCAGGGGACAGTTCAACCTCTGTGATTCTGCTGATATTTAATTTCAAATACCATGAGAGCCTGTGTAGCTCAGTGGATGTGGCGTTTGCATACCACGGCACTTGGCCGCATGAAGGAAGACTTGGTTTCGAGTCTAGTCAGCGACTAGAAGAAATTTTTCTAAGCCTTTTTTCGACCGGTTCCCGAGTTAGTCGATCTCTGGCACAGGCAAGCGGGTTTTTACTCCCGGAAACTCGGGTTTTTCGTCCTGTAAACTCAAGAAAATCGACCGTAGAACCCACATTATTTCAGACATTAAATATATTGTGTTAGGGACCACGAGATGGCGGCACATTTGAGCCGTCTCTCTTCACTGCGTACCGCTTAATTAGTGATAGCCTTGGGCCATCTATCTCTGATTGGGTAGCAGTGGAGATTGAACTGCCCACTCAGTCTCCGAAAGTTAGATAGGGCTAAATGGCCTCGCCTACTCCTGCATACGGGAATAAAAAGGCGTTAGCTTATTTTTTATTTATTTTTTTTGAACAAGTTTATATCCATTAATGAAGCTATTACTCCATTCCTTTCTAAGTATACTTAGCTACCCATTTCTTTGGCGCCTGCATAGTGTACAGAAATATTGTCCACTTCGTACTATCACTGACAATATTTTGTTGCTCAGTTGTAATTAAAATTCTCTCACTCTTGAAGGTTTCTTGATTTGAAAAATATCTTCTCTGCAGTCCTCAGTTTCACTTGATTTTAATAAAAGTAAATGAAATCTACATCTGTTTGAAAGTAGTTTATTGTGTGAGAAAATTTTTATAAGTAGAAGCTGCTTGAATAATAGTTTATTCTTGTAGAAAGTTGGTTAATTATGTGACATTAATTATTTCGAATGAGTTTCCTCAAAGTGGTGCTAATTATTTTCCAGACGGATATCAGACAATCCGTTTACTTGTGACTGTCACTTGTCATGGCTTGCAGGATGGCTTCGAAGAAATCCTCGCCTAGGACTGTTTTCCAAGTGCACTCTTCCGTTTTATCTTAAGAATAAAGCTATTGCCGAACTTTACGAGTCCGACTTCAGATGTAACGGTAAGTGTAATGTATTTCATGAAAAGTTAGTTTCGATGCAATATAATACTTAACTTCCTTCTTTTTCCCTAGCTTGGTCCCTTTTCAACTTGAAGGTGATTACCCCAGTCTCAGACGGATGTAGAGTGTTTTTCCTTGTTTTATACTCTGATTTTTCTTCCCGCAAAAAAAGATAAAAGGACAAAGAATACTCACTACTGCTCTCCTGTTGTATCATCACATCTCAAATATAGCCTTAGAAACCCTGTTAACGCATACAGCAGGTCACAAGGCTCAGATTACTGTAACTCTGATTTTGTTATTTTGTTTAAAGGAAATTTAACTTGTTGA